>NC_077230.1:417556306-417618806 GCF_027887165.1 Monodelphis domestica
CCGCAAGCTGAAGGTCAGTAGGGGGGCACCATCTGGGCGCCCACGAGTGGTAGGGTCTGTGATGCAATAACCCAGATCTCTTGGGTTGACCAGCTAAATTTCCTTCAAACGATATTTGTGTTGGGCACTGTGCCAACCCTGGGGGATCCAAACAGAAAGATATTTTTTATTTAAAAAAAAAGACTATCCTTGACCTCAAAGTGCTTACATTCTACCAAAGGGATTTTTTTTTATTTGTCGTTGAATTTTCTTCCTGGAAAAACTCTCCTGAACCAGCTCAGCAGTCATTTACTCTTAGAATAAAGTTACCTAGACGGCAGCTGGGTGGCTCAGTGGATAGAGATCCAGGTCTAGAGACGGGAGGTCCTGGGTTCAAATTTGACCTCAGAGACACTTTCTAGCTGTGTGACCCTGGGCAAGTCCCTTCGCTCCCATTGCCTAGCCCTTCTGCTCTTCTGCCTCGGAACCAAGCATACTATTGAGTCTATGGCAAAAGGTAAGGGTTTAAAAACAAAAGTTTCCTAGAACACGGAGAGGTTTATGAACTCATCCACAGGGAGGCAGCAGAGGGTCTACCCGCTGCCTCTCCATTAGGGGTTAGAAGGTGAGGAGCGCCCACTGTGTAGATGTTAATCAAAACCAGAAAGGGGGGGGTCAGGGAAGATCCATAGCGAAGGCGCCCCTAGAGTTGAGCCTTGAAGGAAGATTTGAAAAATAACAGATGGACGATGCATCCGTGGAAAGGAACCCAACGTGTGGAAACGCGAGTGCTGGCAGCGGCACGGGGCCAGAATAAAGAGGGCAAAGGGGGAGCAGAGGAAAGATGGAGACAGACTGGGGAGGGCCTTTGTTTTTACCTTTTCTGAGGAGGTGGGGGTCAGCCCTGGCCTTAGGGAGATGGCTTGGGATCACTCCAGCCCTCCCGCCGGGGCCCACCCTACAGAAGCTCTACGTGGCTCTGTGCTGCTCACACTCGCCCTCCCACGCTGACCCTCCCCCCGAGTGGATTGCTGGCTCCTGACCAAACACTGACCGGTCACGCGTGCCTCCCCGAGCCCACTAACTGCCCAGCAGTCACGCTACACGGCCCCGGCAGGGACCGGGCATCCCGACTCCCCACCTGGGCGGCCATCGTGCCTAAGTGGCGTGCCTCCCTCGCCTTCCTTCCCTTCCTCCTAGGTGGATGATAAGCTGGTGGCCCTGCCTTTCCGGCTGGACACGCGCCTCCAGGCATACCTCAGCGGCTCAGACGTAGTGCTGGAAACGGCCTTCGGCCTGACTCTGACCTTCGACGGCAATAGCTTGGCCCGCCTGCGGGTCCCCTCTCCGTATGCAGGCACTTTGTGCGGGCTCTGTGGGGACTATGACGGGGATCCTGCCAACGACCTCACGCCCAAGGGTGGCCAGCCAGGCAATGACCCCGTGGCCTTTGGCCACAGCTGGAAAGTAGGAGGCAGTCCGGGCTGCGGCGTCTGTTCCCCCAGTGACTGCCCAGACACCTGTAGCGAAAAGGATCAGGCTCAGTTCGGGGGCCCCGAGGCGTGTGGGGTGATCTCAGCTGCTCCGGGACCGCTCGCCTCTTGCCATGGCCTTGTGGATCCCACTCCCTTCTTCAAGAACTGCTTGCTGGACGCCTGCCAGGCCCAGGGCCATCCCAGCGGCCTCTGCCCAGCTCTGGCCGCATATGTGGCTGCCTGCCAAGCTGCTGGTGCCCAGCTGGACGAATGGAGACGCCCAGACTTCTGCCGTAAGAGGCCCCTCCTGCCACCCTCGCTCTTGCGTTCCCCACCACACCTTCTCCGGACACTCCCCATGGACCCCTTTGGCCTCCCTCCTGACCCTCCCTTCCCTCCTTGCTACCTCTTCTCCCCGCTTCCTCCCCTTCTCTGACTCTCCTTTCCTCCCCACAGCCTTTTCCTGCCCGGCCAACAGCCACTATGAGCTCTGCGGGGACTCGTGCCCCCGGAGCTGCCCCGACCTCTCGGCTCCCCAAGGCTGTGTCTCCACGTGCCGCGAGGGCTGTGTGTGCGACGCGGGCTTCGTGCTCAGCGGGGACACCTGCGTCCCCGTGGGCCAGTGCGGCTGCCTCCACGACGGTCACTATTACCCCCTGGGGGAGACCTTCTTCCCCGGGGCCGACTGTGAGCATCGCTGCGAGTGCGGCCCCGGCGGAGTGGTCACCTGCCGCCAGGGCTCTCCCTGCGGGCCCTACGAGGAGTGCCGCCTGGAAGCTGGGGTCCAGGCCTGCCACCCCACGGGCTGTGGCCGCTGCCTCGTGTCCAGCAGCGTTCACTACGTGACCTTCGATGGCAGAGTCTTTGACTTCCACGGCTCCTGCTCCTACGTGCTCAGCCGGGTGTGCCAGCCGCTGCCCGGCTATGAGGACTTTGCCATCGTCCTGGAGAAAGATGCCAACGGAGACCTGGAGCGCCTGCTGGTGACCGTGGGCGACCAGACCGTGGGCCTGGGCCACGGCCTGAAGGTGAGGGAGCCGCCGCCGAAGCTTGGGGCACGGTGTGGTAGAGAAAGCGGAGAAGAGCTCGGGGCCCTCCTTGCCCCGGCTGAGGAGGCAGCAGGAACCCTCAGAGAGGGCAGGTGGGCAGGAGGAGGCAGGGCTCTCGAAGGGACACTAGTGTGCCATGTAGAATGAAAATGGCGTCGGCCTAGAGTCCAGAGCCCTGGCCCTGGGCACGCCTGGGGAGGCTGGCACGTTAGGTAAGCCTTTGCGCCCTCCTCAGCCCCAGGAGGGGATCAGACTAGGCCTGCCCCCTCAGTAAACCGCTTAGTCTGGTCCCTTCATTTTATAGCTGGGGCCACTGAGGCCCACGGGGCTTCCCCCACGTGAATCGGTGAGCCCACAGTAAAGAGCAGATCAGACTCTCTTCTGGATTCCCGTGCTCCATCGTTTATCCACATGGGAGTGTCTGGGAAGGGCTCCAGGGCAGGGCTGATGGCGCCTCTCTCTGGACCTGTAGATCACCGTGAATGGGGAGCTGGTGGCCCTGCCTGTGACTGCTGGGTCTGTGAGGCTGACCCCAGAGGGCCGGAACGTGATCCTGCAGACGACCCAGGGGCTGCGCATCCTCTTTGACGGCGATGCCCACGTGCTGCTGTCGGTGCCCAGTCCCTACCACAATCACCTCTGCGGCCTCTGTGGCAACTATAATGGCAATTGGAATGATGACTTCCACCTGCCGGACGGCACGGTGACCTCAAATGTGGACACCTTCGGGGCAGCCTGGCGCGTGCCAGGCTACCCCGGGGACCGTCCCTGCGGGGAAGGGGAGGGGGCGGGTTGCTGCCCGGTGTGCTCCGCGGAGCAGACGGCCCCCTATGAGAGTGCCGAGGCCTGTGGGCGGCTCCGAGACCCCCAGGGCCCCTTTGCTCCCTGCCATGCAGTGCTGAGCCCCTCTGAGTATTTCCGCCAGTGTGTATATGATTTGTGTGCCAACCGAGGTAATTCCAGCTCCTTGTGCCGCAGCCTGGGCACCTATACAGCGGACTGCCAGGCTGCCGGGGTCACTCTGAAGCCTTGGAGGAACAGCCGCTTCTGTCGTAAGTCACCACGGACAGGGGTCTGGGGCGGGATGGGCGTAGCAGATGGGCTCCAGGAGCTCTTCTCCTTCTGGGCTAATGATGGGTTGCTGTGCCCTCTTATGCAATGGAAAGGGGGGCTCATGAGCAGGAAATCGGGATGCTCAATAGGCATCAGCAGTGTTGGGACAGGCCAAAAAGGCAATCCCATATCCACATGAGGTCCACAGGGGGCAGGAGGAGAAGCTGGGCCCCTGAAGCCTTCTCCTGTCCCCGTGCTTCTCCTTCAGCACTCAGCTGCCCAGCTCACAGCCACTATTCAGTCTGCGTGCATGGCTGTGAGGCCTCCTGCTCTGGGCTCTCTGGCCTCGGGTTCTGCACCACCCGCTGCTTTGAGGGCTGTGCTTGTGACCAAGGATTCCTGCTGTCCCAAGGAGTCTGTGTTCCTATCCAAAACTGTGGCTGCGTCCTCCAGGGAAGCTACCTCCCGGTAAGGCCTATAATGCCGCGGTCCTGGGAAGGGGCACAAGACATCTAGGGCCAATCCCACGGACTTGGGAGCCTCTGATGGTTAGTCTGAGACCCTTGTCCATCTGTTGCCAGGGCAACTCATCCTTGGTGTCTTCGGACTGCTCTCAACGGTGCACCTGTGCCATTGGGGGCAAACTGAACTGTGAGGCCATGAGCTGCCCCGCAGACACTGTGTGCCAAGTCCAGGGAGGATCCAGGGGCTGCAAGGGCCCAGTTGGCGTCTGCTCTCTCTCCACTAACCTCAACACCTTTGATGGGCTGAAGACCCAAGCTGGCTCTTCTGGCATCTTTGAGCTCTCAACCCTCTGCTCCAAGAACCCCACAAATGATTTCTGGTTCCGTGTGTTGGCCGACTTCCAGCTTTGCCTCAATGGCTCCAAGCCTGTGAGCCAGGCCCATATCTTCTTCCAGGATGGTCTGGTTACTCTGACATCAACTAGTGGAGTTTGGGTGAGCCACTGAGGGGGTCTGCTTCCATGGTTTGGGGCAATCCTGGCTCTAGAGCATTCTCTCTTCATTTTCCTGTCTCTCTTTGTCTCTCCTATTTGTCTATCCTTCCACATTTCCCTCTGTGTTTTTTTCTCTTTTTGCCTAGATTTTCATCAGGCATCATTTCCCTAGTCCTGTCTTTCTGCCTCAGTTTCTCAGACCCTCCATTTTCTCTCACCTCTGGCCCTCAGGTGAATGGACAACAGGTGACCCTCCCAACTAAGGTGCTTACATCTGTGTCTGTGCACAAGTCTGCTGATGGATCCTTCCAAGTGCGTCAGGATGGAGGAATACATGTACAGCTCAGCCCAACTGGGGAGCTGAGCATAACAGTTGATGAGGCCCATGCTGGGAAGTTGTGTGGTGCCTGTGGAAACTTTGATGGGGACCAGACCAATGACATGGACCCCTCAGGGAAGGCAGCCCTAGATGGCTGGAGAGCTAAGGACTTCTCCCCATGGTAAGGAGTTTAGATGCTGGGTTCCCTGAGGATCAATGGCTAGAAACTAGGGTTTATGAGAAGAATGGAGACTGGGGGTCCTGGAGGCGCCTAGGAAGAAAGTAGGCTGTGCTTTGGTGACTGGGGGGTGGTATTAAGCAAGTATCTTTCTTCCAGTTTTGCCTGATTCATGGACCTCCCTGCATCATTGTGAAGCACATCAGCATCCATGGAGTATCAATACACGATGGTTATTGTGCCTGGAGACTGAGGGAAGAAGTTGGGACAACAGACCCCCTTCTCCCAGTTAGTCAATAAGACCATTTCTGAGAAATGTTAATAAAACTCTAAATACGATTTGGAACAAGCCCATGTGTCTATGTGTGCTTCCTCTACCTCAAGGCTTAACAAGCTTAGAGGTAAAATATGTCTGTGCCTTGATGATCTCTGCCTTCATACCTCATCTCATAATCCTTATCCAGTGCTAGGGAAACTACAGGGGGAGAAATTATCTAAACAAACTCAAAGACGAGACCTTATCCTATGGCCCACCTGCCTTGGAGGAGAGGGAGAGACTCTGGGAGACTGGACCATGCCCACTTCTATATTCCCTCTCACTCAGCTGATTTGCCCCAAGAGCTTTGGTTCCTAGTTACAACTCTGCTTTCATCATGTCCCAGAAGTCAACAATCCTTCATAGCAGAAAGGTTTCCCACTCCCATATTGTACCTAGACAGACACACTCATACCCCGTTGGTAGAATTGTGCTTTGGTCCGAGCTATCAGTCAGCAAGCATTCAACACTTCCCTTGTGCCTGACACTATGCTAAGGACTGGGGTTATAAAATAAGGCAAAAACAATTTCTGCTTTCAAGGAGCTCACATTCTAGTGGAGTGGACAACAGAAATATTTAACTAATACATAGAAGACATATACAAGATAAATTGGAGTTAATCTCAGAGGGAAGGCCCTGACATTAAAGGGGGATTGAGAAAGGCTGCCTGAAGGAAGTAATAGAAGTAAGGAAGATGGAGATGAGAAGGGAGAGAAGTCCAGGCATAAGGTACAGCTAATGAAAATGCCTGGAGTCTGGAGATAGAATGTCTTGTATGCAGAACAGGAAGATAGCCAAGCATCACTGGATATCCAAGTATGGTTTGTGGAGGGGAATAAAGAGTGAAAAGACAGGAAGGGCAAGAATGGGCCAGGTTAAGCAAAAGCAAAGGAAAGGATTTTATATTTGATTCTGTAGGCAATAGGGAGCCAGAGGAGTTTATTGAATTAGGGGTGACATGATCAGACCGGACCCTAGGGGAAAAAAAATAGCTGAGTGGAACCCATTCTGGAAAACAATGCTGAGTGTGTAATTAGAATCTGTTAGCCTAAAAACTACAATTCCCAGCACCCCACTCTCCTCATGTTACGTGCTGACATAGGGAGGATATAAATTTGGTGTAGCCCCATCTCTTGCTCTTGTCTTCCTGTTGAGGCTTTGGTGGAGACTTTTTAAACAGGCCAGGAGAACTTAGTCACATGGTCTTAATTTTATTAAATAATTAAGTTTTTTTAAACTTCTATTTCCTTTTATTCCTTCTACTTCAAGTGATTAATAAACTTCATAAAAATATAATTCTTGGTAAGTTGGATATTAATTTAAATCCTACATTTATAGCAACCAGAAGTAGGGTTTAGAACCCTAGCTCTGCTCTAAGTTGTAGAGCAGGTTTTTAAAGACAGATTAGTTAAAATCCTTTGATGCTTGATGTTGCTGTTGCTCCTCCTGCTCCTACTACTGCTGTTGCTGTTGCTGTTGCTGCTGCCAATTGCTGCCGCCTCAAGTCTCTTGAACACACAAGCTGGGGGTCCTTGCAAGCCACTTTCTGGGCAGCTGATAAAACATAAATTCCTCTTTCCCTTACATTGCC
This sequence comes from Monodelphis domestica, assembly GCF_027887165.1. Taxonomy (NCBI): domain Eukaryota; kingdom Metazoa; phylum Chordata; class Mammalia; order Didelphimorphia; family Didelphidae; genus Monodelphis; species Monodelphis domestica. Next base: position 417,563,226 of record NC_077230.1, read on the forward strand.
AATAGCTGAGTGCCTTGGAAGCCCGGGCGTTTCTGTTAGGCAACAATCAGCCTCCCAAAGGCTTTTTCCTGAGGAGACACTTCCACCCTGCCCACATGGGTCTCAAGTGTGTAGTAGCTTAGGGTTGAAACACTTTTTAGTCTATCAGCTGCCTATCCCCACTTACTCCTACCCCTATTTAACCTCCCAGGTCAATTTTAAACTAACCTAGGGGGGCTTCCATGCTCCTGGCTGTGGGAATTGGGACTGAGGTGTTAACCCATATGGAGGTCTCCCATGCCGACCTCTAGACCCTGAACCCACCCTGCGTGGGGGTGTAGCTTAATGGATTGAGGGTCAAGCCTAGAGACAATAGATCCTAGGTTCATAATCTGGTCTATGACGCTTACAGACAGGAAGTAGAATTGTAAGCATGGCCCACTCTATGAAAAAGAATTGTATTACCTATCTCAAATAGCTCCAAGTTTTAGGATGTTTTAGGATGTCTTTTCTTCCTACCATTCCTGGGTGCACTTGTCCTTGTGAATAGCTTGAATAATCATGAGATTCAAGGGATTGAATCAAGAGATTCATCTCCCTACACCCCCTTGCCATTTTGGCCTGCCCAGTCTCTGCAACACATCCAATATGAGATTCATCCACACTATGCCCAGTGCAGGTATGGGGAATCCCAGAAGTGTGACCAAAGGAATCTAGATGGATACTGAGGAGGGGAAGGAAATCTAGAGTCTGGAGGTGAATTTTTAAGTCTTTTCAGACTCCATTATTAACTCTTTCAGTTTTGTTTTCCTTCAAATAGTGAAGAGAAGTCTCTATCGGAATTGGAGAAAAGGGACTCTTGAATTCAGTGCCTGTATCCTGTTATATATATTGTATTTGCAGATTGTTTGTTTTAAGATTTAATTGTTCTTTTTTAAGTTGACATATTAATCTAATCTATTATATTCTGTTACACTATGTCATTTGCAACTACTGTGTTTTGGTCATTAGCTCTATGTCTTTAAATTGTCTTTATTTGTACCCTCCCCATATGACTGAACTGAAGAAAATATCATTGTAAAAGCCCATAGACTAGATATGCAAACCCTTTTCCATGGCAAAACCATAGGTCCTTATGGAAGCTTAGGTTTGTCACCAAATCCATCAAGGTCACATGTTGCCTAAAAGGCCTTTTATGCCTTTTTGCCTTTGTTAATTGTCACATAGATGATGATGGATGGACTCCATCAAACTATTTACAACTTGTGTATAACCTTTGAAAATTTAACGACCTAAAAATCTCTCACAAGAGAGCCATTATAGAGTGCCAAGGAAGCACAAAGTTAATCTGCACAGTGCCTACAAGCTCAAGGTCAAGGAGACTGACCGAGACTGACCAATCCTTAAGGAATTGATGAGAATCTGCGCCAAGAAAGAGGACTTGTTTTGGGGTTTGAGAAAGCAGCTGTTTGACAATGTCAGACACAGAATTTCCCCATTATATATTCCAAAAAGTACCTCAATTTGGCTAGAATATTGACCTATCCCTGAGAGCAAAGGTAAAATCAGACCAGGGAATGCTATTTCCCATCTGCTACAAAAATCTAATCCCTTTTCTATATTTCATAAGTGTGGCAAATTTCTGTAGTCCTGGCTGCTGATTAGGTAAATGTATGTTGCTGCAATGATCCTACAGGCACTTTATTGGGCCCTGATTCTAGGACCTATTATAGGTTTATTCTTGCCTACTCAGAATTTTTATATTCTATTTAATTTTGATTTTTTTCTTTTCCTCTATTTTTTTTTATGCTTTTGATTTCCTTTTAACAATTCACATACCTCATAACTTAGCCATGTATCCCTGGGTGATCCATGTGTTTGTCAACACTCTCCTGGGGGGGGGGGTGTATAATTGTCATAAAATTCTAGTTTTATAAAAAAATTTTCTTGTTTGAGAGTAAGTTTAGGATAAGAAACCTGCTACCTCCCCGAATCAAGAAAGTGAACTGGTTAGAGAAGGCATCATGAAGATGCCTGCAGAAACCACACATTGTACCAAAAGATCCAGAATGAACTTTGGGATGTAGTGAAATTGAATTGTGGGGGGGTTAATGCATTTCTTTTGAATATAAACTCTTATGCCTAAGGGGACTGTCCTTTAATTTAATTTAATTAATTTAATTTTTGTCAATGCACCTAGCAAACACTGGTTTTGCTAAGATAGTTATGTTTAAATGATCAATCGGGGAAACCAGTCTCCCAAAGGACCACAGGGAGATTTGTGTAATTGGAATCTGTTACCCTAAAAACTACAATTCTCAGCCCCACTCTCCTCACGTTCTGTGCTGATATAGGGAGGATATAAATTTGGTGTAACCTCGCCTCTCGCTCTCTTGTCTTCTTGTCTTAGCTTTGGTAGAGTGGACTTTTTAAACAGGCCAGGAGAACTTAGTCACGTGGTCTTAATTTTGTTAAATAATTAAGTTTTTTTTAACTTCTATTTCCTTTTATTCCTTCTACTTCAAGTGATTATTAATAAACTTCATAAAAATATAATTCTTGGAATGTTGGATATTAATTTAAATCCTACATAAGATGGAGATTACATTCTCCAGAAAATCCACAATAGCAACAGCAATAGAGCTTTACAGTTTGCAAAGCACTTTTACATATATTAGCTCATTTGACATTTATTAGCTATGAACTTAAATACCAGAAGTGTTATTGGGGAAAACTACCACTCACCATGGCTTTTAAATGTCGCAGGACACCCTCCCTCTTCCTTTAAGGAAAAATTATTGTTCTCATAAAACAATCTACACAGATCATTTTCTTAGCTTGTATTTAATTCAAATAAAAATAAGGGCATTAAATTTCAAAATTTGCTCCAATGCTAACTGATTAGCTATTCTTCAGTTATTTTTATTTTTAAATTGGAGGCATTTCAGGAAATCAGGTTAGCATATTTAACAGATCTGCTGCCCCTTTAGGGTCACATACAAAGATAATTTAGCTTCATGTTCACTTTTCATGTGGGAAATGCAGCAAACAGCTAGATAGCACAATTCATCTGTGTTATGAACCTACACCTGACTGCAGCAGTAGATTGCTCCCATGTGGAAATTTGTCCAACAGGTACCAACACCAACTTGACCCTGCTTAAGTACACATACTGTATTATATAATCATGGGGCTATAGTCTGTGTCAGCCAGGGCAAATTCATCCACATTGATCTCATTTTGTTGACATTGATTTGATTTTCCCCCCACTGGGGAAAAAAGAAAGGGGAATGTTTTTGTGTGAAAGTTGAACTAAAAATTATCCAATAATGTTGGTCATCATTTTGTACCTGACTCTCTGAACTGGGAAGACCCTCCAATTAGGAAAACTATGCAATCCAATTCAACCCCCTTCTTTTACAGATGAGGAAACCAAAGAATAGGTAGACTATTAGGAAGAGGTTGTAAATCCCATTGTTATGGGTAAATAAAAAGCTGTTAGTTAAACTATTTACTGGCTTTTGATAGATGGCCAGAGGCAACTGTTTTAGCTGCTATTTATACAGCTAAAGCTGACTATAATAGGTATAATTAATCTGGACTAACATTAAATATTAATAACAAAATAGTAATGTTATATTACCAGTTATAATCAGTTAAAGCTGTCAGAATCTAGTTTCAGGCAGTGAATTGAAGGCTGGATGCAGTCTAATATAACATGAATTTATTATGGAAGAGAGGTATAAAAAGAAAAACAGGAGGTGGAAATAGGAGTTAGGAATAAGGTAGGAAATCTATAATTCCCTAATATTAAATTTGTCTAAAAAACACAACCTGGGCCCAAACTGGCTCCTTACAGAGCTTCTTCTTGTCTGTAGAACAGACCTCCTTAATCTACACTCGCTGTCTAAAAATTAAATTCTATCTTATTACCTTATACTAGACGATGAACCTTAATTTCTAATGAAATCCTAAAGTAATCTATAAATGAATTTATAGATTACTTTAGGATTTCATTAGAAATTCTGAGTCAATTCCAAAGATCACACTGCCTGTGACAGTTTCCACAAACCAGCTCTCTGACTCCCCCTGGAGTTCCTCTAAAATTAATGGTTTGATTAAAATATATGAAAAGCATAAATAATAATGGTGGTTGCCAATTCAAAGTATTATTGCTTAAAGTTGAAATGACTTTAATAGCTTTTATTTACAAAAGAGGTAGAAAGACTGAAAGTAGAGAAATATAAAGGATAGAGAAGATATTTTAGCCTATCTAACTAAATATTGCTCCGGTGCTGACTCAGCTAGGACTTGTTGACCTTCAACTGGAATTAAACTCTCTCCAGAAGATAGGAAGAGAAAGCCAGCTATCCACTCACCCAAGTTTTTTTCCAAACTGCAGGTCAAGACAATGACTGGAGCTGAAGGTGACTCCTGAGGCCGACTTTCTTCCTTGAGTCAACCTTCTTCTTAAAGCTGACTTCCTTCTTGTAGTTGATTTTTTTTTAGCCCCAGAAATTCGGGACCTTTTATAGTGGCTTCATGTCCCTTCCCCTCTTCTTAAGGGCCAATCACAGCTTCCAAATTGCCCAGCACTGCCCAGGGGGCAATGTTTGTGGGAACCACTTCTCCCCTTCTGGAGAGGTGAATACTCATCAAAAGGTTTCACAGATTCCTGGCTGATTGAGGGGTCAATTCTCATTTCCTGGTTGATTGAGTTGAAAGGGTGGAGAGCTCCTCCACCTAGTGCCAAGTAGAGTGTTCAAGCTTTTGTTGATTCAATTCAAATGTAGACAAAGAAGAGTTAATTCTGTCTTCACAATCTTGTGAGGTACTAAGTAGGGGTACTTAAGTTATTGTTAACCAAAGTGTTAACTAAAATTAGACAAAAGGATTCCCTTTCACAAGTGTAAACTCAAAGAGAACAAAGAATTCCCTTTTACATCTCAAGACTAGGCCTCAAATCTAGACCTCTTTTCTCAGAGTACTGAGAAGGAAAAAAAAACCTCAGTCACTAAGCTTTTGATCACAAATCATAAGTTTTTTTCTTCAGCTTTCTTAAATCTCTTTTTCTTTCTCTCCAATTGCCACCAACTGTCTGTCAGAGCAAGGGCTCAAACACCCACCCCTGTTCTCCTAGACTGCCAGAGAACATGGAGGTCAGAATTCTTTTTTCACTGGACTTTTATGCTATTCCCTTAAAGGGCCCACAGCAAACTTTGTCTCCTCTCTTAAAGGGGACAGGTTAAAAGTGGAAAAACCTTCTCTCTGGCCTAAAACTTATTTTTACTAAAACTAAATAAGATCCTTATCACAACACCATCTAAGACTGAAGTTATATGCTCAAACTGTTTAATTTTTTAAAAACTTAGTTCTGAGGGTAAACTGTTCATATCTTTCAATGCCCAACAAGTTGGTTTCAGAAACACACTTTACCAGATTCATTCACAGCCTTTGGACACCTTCCCAGAGGACCCTGCCCCAACCAGTATTTCCTGCCCCGGGACACAGCACCTCCAAGCCCCTTTCTCCCAAAAGACTTCAGCTTTTTGGTCTTGTCCTTTCCTCATTAAGACCATTCCACCACTTAAATCTACTTAGTGACAACTCAGACTTTTGTCAAGGGGGAATAGGGAATTGGGGAAGTTTATGTAGTGGGGAGTGTGATGTGTGGCTCATTGGGAAGCAAGAATAGACATCTCAAGTGTCTCTTGTGCCTACTCTTTTCCAAGAGAGATTTGAGTCTTGCCAGGAGGGGAAGCAGTAAGTTGGAACCAGAGACTGGCCATGGTGCTCTCCTTCTCCAAGGGAGGGGGAGGACTGAGCTACAATGATATCTTTTAGATCCCTTAAACATTATTAGGCTAGGGTCAAGATAACTTCCTGATCACTGTTCACTAATGGGGAAAGTGGGAACCCAAAGTTTATATCCAATGCCTGACCCCCTTCCCACCAAACACCAGGTCCACAATGAACACACATATCACAAATAGCATAGAAACCCATTTATCCAAGTTGATAGTAAAAATAGTAATCAGAGGAAGTATACATATGAATATATATCAGACAATAAAGATTGAAAAGGCTCTCCCATTGAGAGCAAAGTAACTTAGCTCAATCAAACCAACAAAGAATCCCAAATTTCACCCAAGAGGGAAAATTTATTGAAATCTCAAATATAGCTAGCTGTAAGGGTTGTAAAATAAATGTGTATTGGTTTGTTTTTTATCTATATTTTAAATACATCGTTAAATAGGTAATATGGTCAATATAGAGAGATCTGAACCATATCAACAAAAGATCTTTGTGGTCCTCAATGATTTTTAATAATGTAAAATGGATCTGAAATTAAAAAGCTTGAGAATCACTATCCTAAAGAATTGTGTCTAGACAGCAGTTTAAGGCAGTGGGCCTCATAAGGACGATGAAGAACAGTATTTGAGGGTCTAGAGCCCTCTGGTGGCCCGTGGAGAATAATGAAGCCTTGAAGAAGGCTCTCCTGACATGCCTGATGGCTCAGGGAGCCACCTAAATGGACAACTTAAGATTCTGAACTCTTTTGCTGTATAATTGAGACACACTGCCTTTCTCTAGAGAGAGGAAAGTGGTGTGTGAACTATTCTGAAATGCTTACAACAAACAGCTCAACTGTCGTGCAATGTCCTACGTTGACCAAATGAAACTTCTTAACGTTCTACTTGGATAGCATTCCATTGAGACTTCACCAAACTGGCCACTGTGTCCCACAGGAGAGATAAGTAATGGCCATCTTGTCTGCTCAAGGGAACCAGAAGTCCCCCCACATCCCCCCAACTGAAGGTGGACTGCCTTGTAGCAAATTTACAGGCTCTGGCCCATGGGGTGGGCAGATGCGGCTGTTTTGCGCCACCATCCAACTGGGGTGAAGAGTAGAAGGTAAAGCTCCCTGAGGGCAGAACCTACCTCCATTCTATCCTATCTCCCCAGGATACGGCTCAGTGCCTGCCCATTAATCACTTAACACGTGATTTTGTCACTTAATTGAAGGAAGTGTGTTTCTTACGCAACCTCAGGAAGTCCAGCTGGTGGCGGAGGAAGGGAGAAAGGCAGTAAGCGATACCGCCGCCTCGCGGCCTCCCCAGACCCGGCAGCGGGAAACCGCCTCCCATTTCACGTGGCCACGAGCCTTTTCCGAACCCACTGCCGACGTTTCCTAGGGAACCGACGTATTCTCTTTCCTGGGGTGAGTTGTGAGAGCATGTGTGGAAAGGGCATCTATTCGAAACTACATATCCCATGAGGCCCCTAGAACTCCGGGCGCCCCACGTTCCCCTTTACGCCTCCCTTCCCTTCAACTTCTCGACCCCGGAAATTCTGCTCTGCGTCCTGGAACGCTATAGGACTACTTTTCCCAGGATTCCACCGGCCCCCTCCAAGGTGACGTAAGCGGACAACGCGAGAGGAGGAAACCTGGAGGGTGGGGGTGCGTATTCCAGACTGTGCAGACGTAGAGGAGGAAAGCCCGTCCTGAGGTCCTAGTGCGTGCATGCGTAGTGCGTGTGTCGTAGTACGTAAGCCGACCTCTCGGCGCACGCCGATTCCCTCTTGCTTCCCTTGCTAGCAATCAAGGGATTCCAAGGCCCGGTGGCGCGTGCGACCCGCGTGTCCGTTGGCGGCCGCCGTAGCCACCGCCCCCGCCGCTGCTTCCGCTTCCTCCGTGCATCGAGCCGCGTGCCATGAAGCCGGGTGAGCATAGGGGCCGAGCCGGGAAGGAGAGTAGAGCTTGGGGCCCTGTGGTGGAGCAATCGCCCCCAGACACGGGTCCCATCACCTTAACTCCGTTTACTATTCTGTAGCCGGAGGGACGGGAGGGATGGCAGTACCGCCCATAGGATCCCTGCAAGCCGCGGCCACTCGCTCTTCCTGGGGACCCCCAGACGCGGCAGCGTCTTCCACATTGCCCGTCCTGCAAGCGGGGACCCTGAGGCCCGCAGCATGGACCACAGCTAGGAAGCGTCTCACTAGCTGGCCCTGAAGTTTGGAGCTTCCAACTTTTACGAACCCCGGATCTTGGATTTGGGGGTGCTGCCTAACTGGGGGAGCCCACCTTGAGGTTGTCCTGAGTCCCCTAGGCATAAACTAGAGGTAGTCTGATTTGTAGGGCACCTTGCCTCTGCACACCCCTAGTTTGCCCCAGGATCGTCCGGGGGCTTGAGAGCTCGAAATGGAAGCCTAGGCCTTCTCTGAGACCCACCTTCTGGAACCGGGCTTGTCGTTGAGGATGCTGAGTGGGATCGTGGGCCTAAGCGCCACAGATTCATCCCTTCTTGGCCCGATTTTCCCCCATGGGGTGAAGGGACCTCAGGATTTGGAGGTCTTTATGATGGAGTGAGGTATCTCACTATGACCAACTTGTCATGCTTGACAGTCTGGAGAAGCTTCAGCCTTCTCCCCTCTCCTCTGCCTCTAAAAGACTAAACATTCCTCTCCCACGCCCAGGTTCTTCTCTGGGGTTCATAGCTCTCCATGGTTCCTCAAGTGGAGGGCATTGAGAACTTTTATCACCTCCCACATCACTTTTGGAGATGAGGAAAGGCCTCCCCCTCCCCCTTGTAAGATTTCTTTCTTACTCCCAGTCACATGCACTTGAACTCCTAGGTTTGCAATCTAAGGTGCAGGTGAGAGCAGGTGGAGGGCGAACTCCACTCACCACCTGGATTTTTTTGGTCCACAGGATTCAGCCCCCGAGGGGGTCGGGGTGGGTTTGGAGGGCGTGGAAGAGGTGGTGACCGAGGAGGCCGAGGAGGCTTTGGAGGAGGCCGAGGAGGTTTTGGAGGACGTGGTCGAGGTGGCTTTGGAGATCGAGGGGGCCGAGGAGGTGGACGAGGTGAGTTGGTGTTGATGGGCTCACAGGGCTGGCCTGGAGTTAGTTGGTGGGCAAGGAACAAACCCTCATGTATTTAGGATGAAGGGGCAAGGAATCAGGTTCTGGCCCCTCATATGTTGTCTCCTGCAGGAGGGTTCCATTCACCTGGTGGTCGGGGCCGAGGCACTCCCCGAGGCCGGGGCCGAGGTGGTCGAGGAGGTTTCCAAGGAGGAAAGAAGGTTACTGTAGAACCTCATCGGCATGAGGGTAAGGACATATCTAGTATGAAGTGGTAGAAAAATAACCATTGTGCAATTCTGCCTTTTCTGTTACAAATTTTCATTATTTCAGGGGGATAGGATATCTAAGAGAGAACATGGTGGATAGGGTGCTGCTCATAGGTCTCACTGGCCCTTTTTCTTTATCAGGAGTTTTTATTTGTCGAGGAAAGGAAGATGCTCTTGTCACAAAGAACATGGTACCAGGAGAGTCAGTTTATGGAGAGAAGAGAATCACTGTAGAGGTGAGAATTGGGAACATGAGACTTTTGGCAGGAAGGGTTGTGGGACAGGTCCCCATTTCAGTCTATCATTAAAGCATTTAGCTAATGCTGCAATTGCAACAAAGGGGGAAATTTTTGCCTATGTTAAAGGAACACTGTCAACACACAAATAACCTATATGTGGAATAAATTGGAAACTATCACAGGGAAGACGATATTATGGGGATCAAAAAAGGTTCCTTAGAAAGTGAGATTGTAGGTGGGGGTTGAAGAAAGCCAGAGTGGGTAGGAGATAGGAGGGAAGATCATTCTAAGCCTGGGAGAACCTGTCAGCCAGTAGAAATGCCCGAAGTGGGAGACTGGGTGTCAAGAGAAAAGCAAGTCCACCACATTGAATCCCAGGCTGTGTTTTTGAGGGGAGTAAGGAGTAGAAGACTGGGATATAGGAGCATCAGGTTATACAAGACTGACTCTTGCTTTTCTCAACCCCTTCAGGATGGTGAGGCAAAGTTGGAGTACCGCGCTTGGAACCCATTCCGATCAAAGCTGGCCGCTGCCATCCTGGGTGGAGTAGATCAGATTCACATCAGACCTGGAGCCAAAGTACTCTACTTAGGAGCAGCTTCAGGCACCACCGTCTCACATGTCTCTGATATTGTGGGCCCTGTAAGTCTGGGAGACCCCTTCACTCTAGGGAAAGAAAAAGAACTGAGAGGGGGGTCTTGCCCAAAGTTCCCTCACTGCCAAAATACAAAGGCCAAAGAGCTGATTGTAAGTTACATGAACAAGACTCTTCAGCAGGCCTGGAACTGAGCAAAGGGGCTTGAGTTAGGACATCTGGTACAGCAGGAAAGCCTAGTGATTTTTGCTTGGCTCCTGCTACTCATTTGGTGGCCAGGGACAAGTCCCTTTAAAACGCTGTTAGCACCATGGGTTGGATGTAATGATACTCAAGGGTACTGTCTACTCTGATCAACTACTGAACTGTGAAATGGATCCATCCAAGGCAGATATTCTGGTCTGGGTCTTAGCCGGAAGGGCTGGGTGGTGGGTTTTGGTCGTGGGACAGGGAGACAGTGAGTTCTCCTCTGCTGCTCAGGAAGGCCTAGTCTATGCTGTTGAGTTTTCTCATCGATCTGGCCGAGACCTCATCAATGTGGCCAAGAAGAGGACAAACATCATTCCTGTCATTGAGGATGCACGACACCCCCACAAATACCGAATGCTTATTGGTGAGGACCCAGGGTGTACACTGTCTTAGTAGATAGGACTGCAGCTCAGTATATTCTGAGCTCATGCTAAGAAAGCTGAAAGTGAAGGCAGGAATGATCTGCCCCTTACCTGTAGAAGGCAAACTAAGAAGAGCCAGGGATAGAGAGGGCACTAGGGGTATCTGGTCAAAAAAATCCCGATTCAGATCCTACCTCAGTTACTTTACTGGCAAGCCTGCCCTAGGCAGCTTACTTAATCTGCCTGGCTTTTGATTTCCTCCTCTATAAAAAAGAGAGATTTCAAGGATTTAAAAAGCTATTTGTAAAGCATTTTGCAAACCTTTGCCAGGGAGTGATGTGGTTAGAGCTGTTCCTTCAGATTGGGTTGGCAGTCTTCAGAATTGAGTGGAGGGACAATAGATGAGGTGGAGACACTTGTCAGCATCTGTAGGTGACAGGAATAAATCTTTGGAGGAAGGAAGAGCCTGGGTGCTCTAGGCTGCCCATCTCTGGTACCCTTCCTTTCCTCTGCCCTCAGGGATGGTGGATGTGATTTTTGCTGATGTGGCCCAGCCAGACCAGTCCCGAATTGTGGCTCTCAATGCCCACAACTTCCTGCGCAATGGTGGACATTTTGTAATCTCCATCAAGGTAAAGTTCCCTGGCTACATTCTGGAGGGGGTGGAATGGGGGGGAAGAGACTCTCTAGGGCTGGTAGTCCCAATGACCACCTCTCTTCTCTCTTCCAGGCCAACTGCATAGACTCCACAGCCTCCCCTGAAGCTGTGTTTGCCTCGGAAGTGAAGAAAATGCAGCAGGAAAACATGAAGCCCCAGGAACAGCTCACCTTGGAGCCCTATGAGCGGGACCATGCTGTGGTGGTGGGCGTATACAGGTGAGGCTGGGAAGGGGGAGCTCTTTGGACAGAGCAGGGGGCCCTATTTCGGGAGGGGGAGGGTGTTGATGTTGGGGAGCCCCCAGGTACTGCCCCTGCTCTGAGGTTTCCTTTCTCCCTACAGGCCGCCCCCCAAGCAGAAGGAAGCAGCTGCCAAGTAGCGCCTGCCTCTCTCGATCCCTGCCCCGCCCTCATTTTCTACTCTAGCTGTTTTGTCAGATCTTTGTATTTTCTATTAAAAGGCGTGACCCCATGTGACTCCTGGATTCTCAAAGGGTTAAAGGGGGGGGGTGGAGGACAGGCGAACACGGCGCCTGCGCTCTGGGCCATCCGCTGATGCTCGCCCTGTAGTTACCCGGAGAGGTCGGGCGTCGACCTCTGCGACGCATGCCTCGTCCTAATACCTAAAGCGCGCAGGCGCGTTTCAGGCCACAGCCTCTGGGCGGGGCCTGTGCTGACTGGGGCGCATGTCTCTTCTAAGCCTGGCGCAGGCGTATGGGACTCTGTCCCGGTGCCTGAGTCACGTGTCGAGGGAGGATGGGAGGGGGCAGGGGGCGGAGTCCAAGCCGGGGGGGCCGGTTTGTTGTGGTCGCCATTTTGCTGGTTGCATTACTGGGTAATTGGGGACCCCGGGCCGCTGCCGATCTGACTGGAACCGCCCGCCTGCCCGCGCCGCCGCCGCCACTGCCAGCCTTCCCGCGCGGGGATGAGCCCGGGGCGCTGAGCCGCCGCCGACTGCCCCGCGCGTTCCGCTCCGCCCCTCCCCCTACGGCCCGGCACCCCCGCCCACAGGTAACGGCCGCGCGCGCGCCCGCCCGTCGGGGCTGGGGGAGGGGAGGGGGCGCGTGCCCGGCCGTCCTCCGGCGCGCCGCCCTTCACCCCCGTGCCGAACGTTAGCCCCGGGGAGGGGGGAGCTCGGGACGCCCGTTACGGCCGCCCCTCCCTGGGCGGCCGGGTGGGGCGGAGAGGGGGCGCGCGCTATCCCGGGGCCGGGCTGCGTGGGGGAGGGGCGCCGGGCCGGACCAGGTGCCAGGGGGGGAGGGGAGGGAGGGGGCGGGGCCGCTATTTATAGCCGGGTTCCTGGAAGGGGCCGGCCCCGGGGGATCGCGGCGCGGGCCGGGGCGGGGCCGGGCAGCCGGGCCGGGGGCGGAGCCGCGGCCTCCCCGGCCCCCTCCCCCCTAGTTCCCCTCGCTCTCCCGCTCTTTGTTTGGGCAAGAGCCGGCGTGGGCCCCCACCCGCCGCATCGCGGTCGCTTGGCAACAGCGGGCCGGCTCCCCGCCATTGGCCGGCGCGCCGAGCCCCTCGGGCCAATGGCAGGCCTGTTGCCATGGCAGGGGTCATGTTGCAGCCTCCTCGTGCGCGCCGCGGGGAGCGGGAGCCCGAGCCCGGGAGGCGGGAGGCGGGAGGCGGGGCGGGGCGGGAGCCGGAGCGGGCGCCCCTCGAGCGCAGCACCTCCTCCCCCCTCCCCCGCCGGGGGGGCTTGGGGAGGGGGGGCCCGGGCCGGGCCGGGCCGGGCTGGTGGGGTGCTATGGGCGTCGGAGGAGAGGCTTCTCTGGCCCCCGGTGCGACCCCAGGGTTAATTAGCAGACAGGCCGGGCTGGAAGTTGGGGGGAGGCCGGCCCTAGGCCCAGCCCAGCAGCTGTAGGGTTAACCCCGTCCTCCCTCCCCCTCCCTCCTGCCGCCGTCCTCCTCCTTGTCTCCCCCCTTCCACCTGCTCAGCTCCCCCCTCCGGGCAACCTCGGCTGACCCCCCTCCCCCTCCCAGCGGCTGCTGCTGTCACCCAGCGGACGGGACAGGACAGGGCCAGGCAGGGCAGAGACTGGGGGCGCCTCTGGGCCTAGCGTGCCTGGCCTCCCCTCCCTCGGCTCAGACGGGTCACCCCTCCATCTCCCACCCTCCCTGCCCAAGATGCTGACTGCCCGCCTGCCAGACTGGGGACCCCGCCGGCCACCTGCCCGTGGCTCCCGACAGCCCCCCAGCGTGGGTATGAGAGAGGGAGGGGCGCAGAATGGAGGCTCACCAGCCCCCCTTCTCAACTGGGGGCAACCGTAGGGGGCTCAAGACCCTTATTTCCCTAGTGTCAGAGGAGATACCTCCCCCATGATCTAAGGAGATGGGCCCCTTTTGTGCTTCCCTGTCCTCCTCCTCCCTCGCCCCCCTCCCATGGAGAGTGGCTCTCATCTGGTGAGCCTGGGGGAGTTCAAGCCAGCCCTCTGTTGTGGGGGGAGAGGGGAAAGGACTGTCACAGGACCCTGACCTTCTCTGCTCCTGGCCTTGCCTTTTCTTACCCGTGTTCCTCATTGCCAGTCCTTGCTTTCTCCTCTGTTTGTCTGTTGTTTTATTTCCCCTCTTCCAGGCTAAACCCCTACTTCCCTTTCGGGTGCCCTGTCCCCCACATCCCATCTCCTCTACTCCTTCTCTCTAGGTCCCGGCGGTGGTGGTGGCAGCAGCTGTGGTGCAGGATGCGAGAAGTCGCCCCCCAGCCGGGCTCCTGCTCCGGGCCTTGCTTCCCTTCGGCCCTCTGAGCCGGCCATGGCCGCCCCTCCCAGCCATGGTCCTTTCTCCGGCTTCCCAGCCCCCCAGGAGCATACACAGGTATTGTCTAGCCTAGGTCCTGGGAAAAGAAGGTCTCCTGGGGTTAAAAGCTGGAATTAAAAAGTGTAGCGACAAAGTCAAAGAGACCTAAAAGATCTGGGTGAGGAAAGGTCAATCTTAGAACTGAGGGTCTAGTTGAAGAGCTGACAAGAACCTTCGAGGTCATCTCCTTGTTTTACTAAGGAGGCAGCTGAGGCCTAGAGAGAGGTTCTGCAATTTCTCCCGGGTCATGTTAGGTGGAAGTAGCCAGACTGGGATTGGAGCCCAGGTCCTTAGGCTACAATCCAGCCCCCTTTCCAAGGCCCCACAAAGTTCCTGCCCCAACTTCTGCCTTCATGCACTGAGGGTTAAAGATTAAGAGATAAAGCATGGCTAGGAGATGGAAAGCACTGACCCTGTGGTCTTGGACAGGTCATTGAAAGAGCTTCAGGGTTTTCTGCTATAAAATGGGGAGTCATGGTTGTACTTCCTACAGCACAGGGTCCATGTGTAAGATGGAGTGTGGGAGGGACAACAGGAGACCAGGGGCTGAAAGGTTCACCCCTTCTTTGTTCTGCCCCCTCCCAGGTGGTTCCAGATGTCAGGCTGCTACAGCGACGGCTCCCGCTGGCCTTTCGGGATGCCACCTCCGCCCCCCTCCGAAAGCTCTCTGTGGACCTCATCAAGACCTACAAGCACATTAATGAGGTGGGTTGGGCCCAGGGCAGAAATGGGCAGCCAGTTGGAGGGTGTCTCCAACATCTCTGCTTACTCTTCTTTTTACACACACAACACCCCCCCCCCAGGTGTACTACGCCAAGAAAAAGCGTCGGGCCCAGCAGGGTCCCCCAGAGGACGCAAGCACAAAGAAAGAGCGGAAGGTTCTGAACCACGGCTATGATGATGACAACCATGACTACATTGTGCGAAGCGGGGAACGGTGGCTGGAGCGCTATGAGATCGACTCACTCATTGGGAAGGGTTCCTTTGGGCAGGTGGGGACTGGAACCAGATATGTGGAGGGTTGGGGGAAACCTATGGACAGCAGAGAGGGAGAGAAGGCTAACTCCTCTCCTGTCCCTCAAGTTCTCTGCTGCCCCCAAGTCATTCCTGTTGACACCTCTGTATCCTGGAGGTCTTCTCGGTCACCTGTGCCCCTTGGGATCCATCATGGGACCTAGTTGGAATCTATCCCCTCTGATCCTGGGCCTCTTGGTCCCTCCCAGGTGGTGAAGGCCTATGACCACCAGGCCCAGGAGCTGGTGGCCATCAAGATCATTAAGAACAAGAAGGCATTTCTGAACCAGGCGCAGATTGAGTTGCGGCTGCTTGAGCTGATGAACCAGCATGACACAGAGATGAAGTACTACATTGGTGAGGCCCAGAACCCAGCAGGCGGGCAGAGGTGACAGAGGGTGGAGCTGGGGCCAAGGTCTGAGCCATCTCTGCCTATCCCTGCTCCCTCTCTTTAGTGCATCTGAAACGACATTTCATGTTCCGGAACCACCTGTGCCTGGTCTTTGAGCTCCTCTCCTACAACCTGTACGACCTGCTGAGGAACACCCACTTTCGGGGCGTCTCACTGAACCTGACCCGGAAGCTGGCACAGCAGCTCTGCACGGCTCTGCTCTTCCTGGCCACCCCTGAGCTCAGCATCATCCACTGCGACCTCAAGCCCGAGAACATCCTCCTCTGTAACCCCAAACGCAGCGCCATCAAAATCGTCGACTTTGGCAGCTCCTGCCAGCTGGGCCAGCGGGTACAGATGTGACCTGGGTCTCTAGGGGCTGGGGCAGATGGCAGTGATATCCCATGGAGACTGACCCAGTCACCTTTCTCCCCAGATCTATCAGTATATCCAGAGCCGCTTCTACCGCTCACCTGAGGTGCTCCTGGGGACCCCGTATGACCTGGCCATTGACATGTGGTCTTTAGGCTGTATCCTTGTGGAGATGCACACGGGAGAGCCCCTCTTCAGTGGTTCTAATGAGGTGAGGGCCTGGGGGGAGGTCTAGGAAGGTTCAGAAATTGCTCAAAGGAAGGTGAGACTGACAGCCCTGTGCCTGTCTTTGGGACCAGGTGGACCAGATGAATAGGATTGTGGAAGTGCTGGGGCTACCCCCAGCTCCCATGCTGGAACAGGCACCCAAGGCTAGGAAGTACTTTGATCGGTTGCCTGGAGGGGGCTGGACCCTCCGGAGGAGCAAAGACCTCAGGAAGGTGAGTGGCTCTGTCCTTCCTAGCCCTACCACTGCACCCCTAAACGCAGTCTAAAGGGTCCCTTTCTCCCAGGTGGCTTCTCTACAGCCACTCCCCCAGTCACCATCTCTTTCCTCACTGTCATCATGCAGTTAGGAATTCTTCCTTCATTCCCTTGTTCTTCTGATCTGACTGGGACTTTTTCCCAGGTCCCCCCCTCCTCCTGGTTCTCTAGCCCCCACATGACACTCCTCTGTTCTTCCCTCCCAGGAGTACCAGGGACCTGGCACGCGGCGGCTGCAGGAGGTGCTGGGCGTGCAGACAGGCGGCCCTGGGGGCCGGCGGGCAGGCGAGCCAGGCCATAGCACAGCCGACTACCTCCGCTTCCAGGACCTGGTGCTGCGCATGCTGGCATATGAGCCGGCCGCCCGCATCAGCCCCCTGGGGGCCCTGCAGCATGGTTTCTTCCGTCGAACCGCTGACGAGGCGACCAACACGGGGCCCTCGGGGAGCAGCACCTCCACCTCCCCCTCTCCAGCCCCCGACGCCTCCCACTCCTCCAGTGCAGCCAGCTCTGTCTCCAGCTCTGGTGCGGGGAGAGGGGCGATCCTGGGACCAGAGGGGGTCTGGGGGAGAGGATTTGGCTCAGAGTTTGGGCTGAGCTCTTGATACCCATGTGAACTTGGAGAAAACCCCTTTTGTCGGAACCTCCCTTTTGCTTGCTTATCTATAAGATGGGATTTAACCAGGTGCTTTTCTTGGGACTGTTCCGTGTCAAAGTCCTATGAATCTATAGGCTCTGGCCTTGAACCAAAGGATTATACTCCTCTCCTCTTGGGCATTTGGCCAGCTTATTCTCTTTCCTACTGCAGGTGGGTCCAGCGGATCATCGAATGACAACCGGAGCTACCGCTACAGCAACCGGTACTGTGGGGGCCCAGGGCCTCCGGTGACGGACTGCGAGATGCATAGCCCCCAGGTACGGGCCTCGGGCATGGGGCTGGCTCCAGGCCAGGGGCAGGGCACTGAGGCGGGGTGTGAGGCTGCCCCCCCCAGCCTGCCTGCCCCCCAAGGTAGTGGCGCTTCATTTGGCTGATGGAGCCTGTGCCTTTCTCCCTGGCAGGTCCCACCTTCCCAGCCGCTGCGCCCTTGGGCAGGGGGAGACGTGGCCCACAAGCCTCCCCCGGGCCCAGCCCCGGCCCCAGCCTCCTCTTCCTCCTCCTTCCACGGGGCCCAGGCTGGCTCTTCTTCCTCTTCCTCACCACCTCCTCCTGAGCTGATGGACGTGAGCCTTGGAGGTGGCCCCCTGCTGCCTCAGCCTGCCCCACAGGACTGTGCCCCACTCCGCCCCGCTCCCCCTCTCCAGCACCCGGCCACTTCGGCCTTCCGGACTCGGACCACAGGGGGGGGCGGCCCCAGGGGCGGGGGCCGGCCGCCGATCCCCCCACCTGAGGACCCAGCCCTAGGCCCCCGCCTGGGCCTCTGCGGTGTCCCCCAGAGTACGGCCGCCAGCTCGTGATCCCCTGCCCCCCTGGGGCCCCCGAAGCCATACCCCTTCCCCCTTGGGGCCCCTGGGCTCATGCCTTCCCTCCCCCAGCCCTCCTCCCCTCTCAACTGGAATTGCTGCTACCCAGTGGGGGAGGGGGGCACCTGCACTGACCCAACTGGGGGCTGGGGCCGAGGAGAGGAGGGGGGTATGACCCCTGCCCCCCATCCCCCATGGACTGGCTCCTCGGCCCTGCTGGCCCCTTTGTTTTCTATTTATTGTACCAAAGACTGGCAGCCCTGGGGTGGCTCCCCTGCTCTCCACCCTGGGGCTGGGGGGGGGGAGGGGGAGGGAGGCATCCGCAGGAGTCTGGGGCGCCCTGTGCTGTACCCAAGTAAAGAGCTTTCTCACACATGGGGTTGCTCGTCCACTCCCTCTCCAAACACACAACCCCCAAGAGGGAGGTGCTGGGAAGGCTGGGAGAGGTATCTGGAGGCTCCTGCAACCTCTAGCAGCCTGGTGCCTGGTGAGGGGAGACAGAAAGCAGCCACAGAATGGGGCCATCTGGGATGACCTTGACGTGCACAGGGTGCCCCTGCTAGCCGACCCTCCTTGAGTTTTGCTAGGTCTGTCCCTGTGCCCCACCTCTTGTGCTGAGGGATCAGCTGGGGGGGGGGTGGCATGTCATCCCAGGTAAGTCCCAGGGACCTCTGCTCCCCAAGAAACCTCGGACAGGCTGCAAGGGCCGGATTGACAGCCCTACCCAGAGGCCTTTGCGCCACTGCTTCCTGGTGGGCCGCCAGGGCCATAGCGTTTCCTATGCAGCCCCTCAAATGACTAATCGGCGGGAGGTGGGGGCGGGCGCTTTAGAGGGAGGGCTATCAGCTCCAGCTATGAGGGTGGGGCCTTGCCGCGCTCCAGACAATCGGAAACCCTGCTCGGTGACACGGGTGCCGAAGAATCTGGAGCGCCAATCAATGACCAACTTTCCTTGAGCTAACCAATCACCGGTCCGAAAAGAAAGGGTGGAAAAGAGAAAGGGATTGGCCGTTGCCAACGGGGCGGAGCAGGCCCAAGGCCGCTGCGGATTAGTTAGGGAAAGTGAGTGGGTCGGGCTCATCCGTTGCTGCTCCCCTGCGCATGCCCGAAAATCCCTTGACTGGAACCGCGGCCCACCCCTTCAGTGAAACACTCGGGGGTGGGAGGCGGGCTTTTGAGTTTGATTCCTTCCGGCAGCCTTGCTATGCATCAGCTTCTCCATCCGTAAAGAGGGCTCCACGGCGCAGCGGCTTTCCCCGCTGTGTGGACGAGCAACCCCATGGACTGTGGGGAACGTCCATAGTCAAAGTCGCTTGTGACCCCAGAATGTCCCTCTCTTTCACACTGCAGGCCGGGGCGGCCTTCCCTTCCCCTCTCCTGTTAAACAATTTGTCCCACATGGAACAAACTCCAATATCCCGGTACTTTGTCCCTAGCCCCTCCGCCATCAAGAAGTCGGGGTCCCCCTGTTACTTCACCACCACCACCACCTCATATCACCCTTTGTCCCTCACAGTACAACCAGTTCCCGAGACGTACATATCGGCATCATCACTACCCCAGAGATACACTCCCGCGGTCACCACCACACCCCCTCGAAAATCCAGAAAAGTTTTGGCTTTTTTTAAGGGCCTTGTAATGAGCATAAAGCGGCGCCTTGCTGGGGATTTGAGCTGCCTGAGACCTCTGACCCCACCACCTGGGCTTTTCCTCCCGGGTTCATGCGTCCTTACTCCACCCCATCCCCAGACCTACTGAGCTATAGGTTTGGCGACAGCAATGCCCCAAAGTCTCTACCAATCTTCCATTTCTTCTGTAGGATTATACAGTCTTGCAGCATGAATCATCATTCTTGGGTATGGGCCCATCTCTTTGGCCTTTTACAGTATCTGATTCCAAGATCATCTCTAGTTTTCAGTAGAAGCTTCCAAGTCTTTTGAGATTCAGATTGTATTGTCACATATCTGAGCCTTGCTCTGGATTCTTACATCATTTTTTTTTAAGTGGCAGCCCTGAATTTGCGTAAGCTATTCAAGAGAGTTACCCGTTTGAAATCCCTTTTAGAAGATAATTGGTGGATTCTACTTTTGCTTTCTTAATAAATCCAGGCAGCTTTCCCATTGATAATTTTTTGAAACCGTGTCTAGGCTTTTTTTTAATCATGGTTTTCAGGGAGTTCAATGATTTTTTTTAACCCATAACTTTTATCTTAGAGTCTCAGTTCCAAAGCAAAAGAGTCATAAAGGCTAGACAATTAGATTTAAGTGATAGCAAGGTCACACAGCTAAAAAGTATCTGTGAGCATTTTTAAGTTCAGGACCTCCTGATTCCAGCCCAGACTCCTATTCACTGAGCCACCTAGCTGTCCCCCAATGATTCTTAATTATCTACAATCTGTTTTTCAAGTCAATTATTTTTATATCAGTTATCTTACATTTTCTTCTTGATTGAGATAGAATATTGTTTGCTTTCTCACAGTGATTTCTGTTGAAAGACATTGATGTCTATTCTAGTTTTCAGGAATTCCATTTGTTAGCTAAAATTTGCCATTTTCTAAGGCAACCAGGTAGCTTGGTGGATTGAGAGCCAGGTCTGGAGATGAGAGGTCTTCGGTTCAAATATGAACTCAGAACCTTCTTGGCTATGTGACTCTGGGTAAGTTACTTAACCCCAATTGTCTAGCCCTTACTGCTCTTCTGCCTTGGTGTTGACTCTAAGGCAGAAGAAAAGGATTTTTTTTAATTGCCATTTTCTCTTCTAAGCTACTTGTTTTATTCATTTTTAAAAATTTCTTGCTTAATTTTTTCTAGCTATTATGTAGTTCATATATTCTTAAACTGGGGTCCATGAACTTGGTTTTAAAAATCTTTTGATAACTGCATTTCAATATATTGGTTTCTTTTGAAATCTTGTGCATTTAAAAATATTGTGAGAATGGGGTAGTAGATAGAGTGCAGGCTGGGAGTCAGGATCATCTTCCTGAGTTCAAAAATCAGGCTCAGACACTGAGTGACGCTGGGCAAGTCATTTGACTCTGTTGGCCTCAATTTCCTCATCAATAAAATGAGCAGACAGAAATGGCAAACCATTCGGTATCTTTGCTAAGAAAATTCCCAAATGGGATTATGGAGAATAAGATAGCAACTGAAAAACAATATATGAGAAAGATCAATATCTTTACCAGATTGCCAAGGGGGTGAACAAAATTTCTTGATGGAGCCTTTGTATAAAAGTCATTGTTTCCTCTGAGGCAAAGCTTGGAATTGTTAGAGTATTAGTTACTTTTTTTGGGGGGGGGGGTGTAGCAGGGATCTTTAAATTTATAACCATGTTTATGTTGGTGGGTATTTTTTTCTGATTTACTGATCTTTCCAGCTTTAATTCCTGAATTAGAGCTTTGTGCCAAGGCCAAGCAAGTTCTTCCCACTGCTGCTGCTTTGGGTGGGGTAGTTTGCTATATTTGGCCTCTCCCTGGTTCTGAGCTGGCCTTCCTCTCCCGGGGTTAGCTCCGATCCCCACTCCTGGATCTTTGAGGATATTGAGGGCCCTCTCAGAGTCTCAAGACAGAATGTTAAGGGCCTTCAGAACCCCAGTTCGAGGTCATCCCTCAAAAGTCACTGGTTTCTGCTGCTCCCTGAGGTCTTATAGAAGCCATCAGCTCATCTGGCTCCATGTTAGAGCTTTGCCCCATTGAGCTTTTGACTGACTTTGGGCAATCGATCAGTCATTTCCAACTCATGACCCTATTTGGGGTTTTCTTGACAAAGATACTAGAGTGGTTTGCCATTTCCTTCTCCAGCTTACTTTACAGAAGAGGAAACTGAGGCAGACAGGGATAAGTGATTTGCCCTGTGTAACACACTATTAAATGTCTCAAGGCCAGATTTGAACTTGGGAAGATGAATCTTCCTGATTCCAAGCTTGACTTATCCATGGCCCCACCTAGCTATCCTAAAAATAGTAATAACAGCTAGCATGTATATAGTACCTACTATCTGCCAGCACTTTATAGTTATCCTATTTGGTTCTCACAATAATCCTAAAATCCTAAAAGATCAGTGCTATTATACCCATTTTACAGATGAGAAAACTGAGGCAGGCAGCAGTGACTTGCCCTGGATCACACAGCTAGTGTCAGTCTATTGACTTTGCTGCCTAGCAGCCTGCTCATTCTATCTGTGGGAACTTCAGGGTTTGGCTAGAATAGGGAGCTGGACAGTCTGGCTCCCAAACATTCAAGCATCCACCTAGGCCTGAAGGCCAGAGCTGTGCTCTTGTGACTCTGGGTCTTACCCACAATTTGTTTTACCATTTCACAAACAAAGGGAACTCCTAATGATCTATTGCCAAAAATAAAAGGTGGCAGAGGGGGTGGGGGGAAGGCCAGGGAGGAAGAGGCTGTTATCTATATTTTCGGTGTATAAGACTTGTCTTTTTATCATTGATCCCTGTGAGGTATATGTCAGGCAGAGGAAGTATGAAGTGGTTCCTATGTGCCAGGCACCATGCTAAGCTGAACCTACATTGCAATGGGGGAAACCAGGTATGGACAGGCTCCAGACAGGATCAGCTGGAGATAATCAGCAAAGAGAAGAAGGCACTCTTGTCATTAAGGGGGATCAGAAAAAGGTTTTTGCAGAAGATGGGACTTCAGCTGAGACCTAAAGGAAGCCAGGAGGCAGAGAAGAGAGAAAGAATTCTAGGCACGGGGAGAGCCCGTGCAACCACCCAGAGAAGGGAGATCAAGGGTGGTGTGTGAGGAGTGTCCTCACAAGGTATAGACAAGTTAGTCATTTTCTTAGCAGAATTCCAAACTGCTTTCCAGTATTGTTAGATCCAATCAGGATGCTTCCGGCAGTGACGGGAGTCTGCTAGATTTTCTATGACCCAACGTTGATGACGCCTCACACCAGATACCACAATAAGCCCCAAATGAATGTGTGACCTGAATATAAAAGTGGGAGGGGATAGACGCTGGACCTGTGATTTCATTGGTGTAGAGAACTCCCAAGTGAGGATATTCCCTCTCTCAATGCAGATGGACACCTTCTCTGAAGAGAAATTTAGTGCCGGAAAGTTGCTTGGGAGTCCTGAGACCAGGTTCACATTGTATGTCAGAAGCAGGACTTGAACTCAAGCCTTCCTGGTTCTTGGACTATCTCCCCACTTCCCCACATTGCCTCATCAAAAGTGATAGAATAACAAAAGGGAGCCAGATGAGGTACTTTTCATAGCTAGAGCAAAGGGAAGAATCCTTAAGCAAACAAGAGCTAGAGATGATAGTTTTTCCCCCAGGACACAACCAGGAAGAGAAGCATTTTCTGTTGTTAATGAGCCTTTTAGAATTATTGTGAATCATTGTATTGAACAGAGGTTACCTTGGATTGTTTGTTCATGGCTACAATACTGCTGTTACTGTATAGATTGTTTTCTTGGTTTTGCTCATTTTAGTTTCCCCAATTCAACTCTTCCCAGGATTTTCAGCAATCATCCCCCTCATCATTCTTATAGCTCAATAGTATTCCACTATAATCGCATGCCACATCTTGTCAGCCATTCCCCAGTAGATGGGCCTTGCCTCAGTTTCCAATTATTTGCCACCACAAAAAGAGCTGCTATAAAGATTTTTGAACATATAGATCCATTTCCCTATACCTCTCTGGAGCACAGACCTAGTAGTGAAATTGCTGGCTCAAAGGATATGCACAGTTTGAGTCCTTCGGGCATAGCTCCAAATTGTTCCAGAACGCTGGACCACTCCACCAACAGTGCATAAGTGTATCTGTTCTACAATCTATAGCATTTGTCATTTCCCTTTTCTGACACGTTGGCCAATGATAGGTATGAAGTGATACTTTAGAGCTGTGGTTTTTCCTTCTGTCAAGAATCGACAGTCTCAGCTCCAGGGCAGAAAAGCAGTAAGGGCCAGGCACCTGGGGTTAGGCAGCCGGGAAATGTCTGTGATCATATTTGAACCCACACGTGCTCCTGACATCAGGCTTGGTGCTAAAGCATTTTTTTTAATATAACTATTGATTGATTTTTTTCTTAAAACTATCTTGGCTAGGGAAATCTGATCAATTCTAGCATCTGGATCTGAAAGGTTCGGTTCTGAGAGCAGCTTTCCCTTGACTCCGCACTCCCTGCCTCCCAGCTTGTTAGATAGTGATAGATGGACGGACAGTGGATCTCTGCTTTTTCAATTTGACCATCATGCCCCAGAAATCTCATTCCTCAAGAACTCTTCAGCTCTGGAATTCACGCCGCATTGATACCCTCTATTTCAACATTCTGGGAGCTCTCCCAGATCCTCCATTTAAGGAGGGAGCCCAGGTCAGTCACCTCTTCATCCCCCCCCCCAAGATGTCCCCCTCTAGAGTTCTTCATCATGCCTGGAGCCAGGTGTATTTGCCTCCCTCTTTGCTGATTCCTTTTGTATGTGGTGCTTCCCAACTAGACTGTATGGTCTTTGAGGGCAGGGATTATCTTTTGCCTTTCTCTGTATCCCCAGTCCATAGCACAGACTCTGGCACAAACAAACATTTATTGACTGACTGACACATGGGAAAACCCAAACTGTGCTTTATGACTGGACAAGTCACTTACCTGCTGTCTGCCTCCATTTCTTCATCTGTAAAAAGAGCATTATAGTAATAGCACCTATTCCCTGGAAATGTTGCAAGAATAAAGAGAGATAATATTTGCAAACTGCTTTGCAGACCTTAAATTGCTATTATTATCCTCAAATCATCTTGCACTTATCTGGGTGTATATGGTTGTACCCCTTTAGTCATCAGCAAATGTGCGAGTCATCAACAAACACTTATCAAGGCTCTACTATGTGCTAGGGGGCAGCTGTGTGGTACAACAGAACAACAGGCCTGGTGTTAGGAAGAACTGAGTTCAAATCCAGCCTCAGAAGCTTATTAGCTATGTGATTCTGGGAAAAAACCCTAATTTTGTCTGCCTCAGTCTCCTTATTTGTCAAATGAGCTGGAGAAGGAAAGGGTAAACCACTACTGTATGTCTGCCAAGAAAAAAGCACTCTAAGCTCTCCCTAAGCAGGGCTAGGGATACAGAGAAAGGCAAAAAAGTCTCTGCTCTCAAGCAATTCAGTCTAATTGGGGGAATAACATGGAGACAATTATGTACAAACAGGTTATAGGATAATTTGGGTGTAATCTCCCAGGAAAGGCAGCCGCTGGAGGGGCCAGGACACAAGGAGATGTAAGGGAGAGGCACTTTCTGGTGTGATTGAATCATTCTCTGTAGCTCCTTTTCATAGGCAGTGAACTTGTCCCAGGACATAGACTTACCTCCCTCTATGCTGTCATCTGTATGCCCCTGTCCACCCCACCTTTGATTTTCATAGTTTAACAGAAAACGTGAAAATCTCAAATAACCTGGGAAATCCCAAACCCGTAGAGCTGTTTGGGGATAATTGAGGAAAAGACCCTTATATCTAGGTAATGGCCCAAGATGCAGGCATAAAGACTGATGAAATGGGCTAGATGGTCATCGTAAGTTAGGGGGGAGTTTTCTCATGAAAAGGACCCAACCGTGTATCTGGAAGAGTCATCAAAAGGAGACATTTTTGATCTCCAACTTCCTGCCTTGGAGGTAATAAGTCTCAGAACTAGAGAAGCTGCATTTCCATGGGGCATGAGGTCCTATAGGTCTACAGAGTGAAAAGACATTGAGGCCATGAAGTTCTAGCAACTGCTTCTCTGACCCCGTGTTCCTTACTACCGTTGCAGTTTATATTTGTGCTCACTGCCCCCAAGAACACTGTGTGACCCAAGAAATGGGGGAGAGAGGAGAGTGTTTATTTAACTACTGTTCTTTCTGTGCTATTTGAGTAATACATGTCTTTTCTAAAAGCTAGTTTAGTCTACAGGCCGATTAACAGGAAGTACAGTGGTGGGGGCTTACAAACTACAATAGCAGATATAACTATCCCTTCAACTTGTTAGTGGTCACCTTCCTGGAGACACAATTTGTAGGAGTAAATATAGGTTGGGGGAGACTAGTGCTGGGGGGATATAAATGTGGTTTCCCTCCATAGAATATAACTTCTTGGAGGCAGAAACTTTTTAATTTGGTCTTTCTATCCCCAGCACCCAGCAAATTGCCTGGTGTCTTGGGCCCTCTATAATAATGATAACTCATTGTTGAATTGGAAATGGAGCAAACACAGATCTGTGCTTGGTCCTTTGTACAGCTTCACCTCCAGTCTGGCTGAGAAGGTTATCTAAACTTTGTCGTGGGCTAGAAAGTAGAGAGTGGAATATTTCAGCCTATCCTTGGGCTCATGGGTAGATAATTTGTTACAAAGTAGGACAAGCTAGTGCTTTATTGTCCCTTGTCCTGGGCAGCCATCCAACTCAAGGCTGAGCACCATGGAGAGCTGCTACCTATTCATGTGCATGTGTGAGGGAGACTCCATGTGGGGACCCAACTTGAAGTTTGTGGCAGCAGTTTCACTCCAGGAAAGATACTTGCAAAGGAGGGTTAGAGAACAGATAAGCAACTTTGAATAGTTGATAGACTGTTGAGCTTCAGAGTCAGAAAGACCTGAGTTCAAATCCCACCTGTAGTCTCTGCTAGCTTAGTGAAAAGTTGATCTTTATATATTTGGTGGAGAGATGGGGACTCTCAGTTTCCCCACCTGTAAAATGGAGATAATGCTGTAGTACTGCTTGCTGTCTTGTAAATCACAGATGAGGTAATGTATGGAGAAATGCTCTGCAAAGTATCTGGTATAATTAATTATTAATCATTCTATATTACCCATATTCAGAGTCAGTTCTAGGGCTGAAATAGAAGCTGCAGCTTGAAAGGTAGAATTTTTTTTTCAGCAATACTGGATTGAGCAGGCAAGGAATCTTCCCAAGAGCCCTCCCAGACTATTCATGGAAACTGTTGGCTAAGCAGAGACAAGGAAGGAAGGAAGGAAGGAAGGAAGGAAGGAAGGAAGGAAGGAAGGAAGGAAGGAAGGAAGGAAGGAAGGAAGGAAGGAAGGAAGGAAGGAAGGAAGGAAGGAAGGAAGGAAGGAAGAAAAAGGAAGGGAAGAGGAAGAGGAGGGAAGGAGGAAGGGAGAAAGGGATGGAGGGGAGGAAAAAGAGGTAGAGAAGAAGGAAGAGGAGAGAAAGGAAGTGAGGAAGAGGAAGGAGGAGGAAGAAGAGAAGGAGAGGAGGAAGAAAAACATGAAGATATACACCCTCCCTTCTGGCAAACGTCACTTGAGGGAGATTGAGAAGATTCTCTCAGGTCTCCTCCAAACTAAGAAAGGGGCGGAGCCAACCCTGTGTCGCCCCTCGGATCTCACAGGGCACCCCCTCCACTGAAGATACCCACACCTCCCGCGTCTTCCCCAGGGCATTTCTCCTTTTCCGGCCGGGGGTCTTTTTGTCCCCATTCATCCCCCCCTCTTTCTTTCTTCTCCGTTTAGCTGCTCCACAAAGAGCATTGGGGAGCAGCTGGGGCTCTGTCTCGCCCTGCTGGTCTCGCGTGACGGGAGCCACACTCGCCCGGGGACACCCCGTAACCTCTATTCCGGATCCCATCTGTCCAGAGCAGCCTGACCTTGCCCGGGCGCTCCGCACTCCCTCTAGAGACAGATCGGGGCTCAGTGCGACAGGTCAGGACCCGGGATTTCAGGGTCTGCGGGGATTCCCTGGGAGGCAACTGCGCACAATGACCCTGAGCCTACTGGGTGTTTTTAGAGTGAGAGAGCGGCCGCAGGCCCGGGCAGAGCTGAGCAGAGATGCCCCGGGGCGGGGAAAGGAAGGAAGTCCTAGGCCGGGAGCTGGGCACTCTTCAAACCTGGGTTGTTACTTTGTGCCAGAGAGAACCAATGACGTTGAGAAATATTGACCAACCTGCTCCCTGAGAAAGCTCCTCAAGAGCCCCTTTAAACGTCATTCACACTGAAAATTTACAGAGCGGCTCCCGGGAGCCGGTGGGAGCCAGCGCCAACAGTTGTTATTACTGTTGAACCCTGACCCACTTTGGGGGCCTCTCTTGGGTTCTCTTGGCAAAGATTCTAGATCGGTTTGCCATTTCCTTCCCCAGACCATCTGACAAATGAAGAAGCTGAGGTAAACCGACAGAAGTTAAATGACTTGTCCAGGCTCACGCAGCCAGGGTCTGAGGGCAGATTTGAACTCAGACTTTTCCTGACTAGACCTGACATTCTCTGCAATGTGGCACCATCCAGCTGCCTCTGATAACGGCAGACACAGCCCAGAGCCTCCTTGACATGGGCCTGCCCAGGCAGCAACTTTGTGAGCATAGTAAGGTATGGGGAGAATGGTGGGCAGCAGCCAAACCCAGCAGCAACTAAGTGACCTGTTTGGCCTATGCAGACCCAGCAGAGAACCTCAGTCCCACGAGGAGCAAGTCCATCTGAGCCACGGCTCTGGTGGAGACACCTCTCCCTGCAAGCATCCAGCCAGCCTGAATGGTGGAGCCACTCTTCCCTCACCAAAAACAATGCCCAAGAAACATTTCTGAGGGCTTCCGGGGTGAGGAATTACGGGGGATCCCCTGCCTCTGTGTGTGTGTACTACAAATCGGAGTCTCCTCTCTCTAGAAATGTTTTGTGTACAAGAGAATGCACACCGGGTTTGGAGTGAATATTTCCTGCCAACTGCACTTGATGCATCCCTTTTCTAAAATGACTAGCATTCAACTGGTTGACTAATCATGGAGAATATACTAGTAGGGGCTTGGGAACCCCAGCACTAGAAATCCAACTTCTCATCCAGGGGAGAAGAGGTCAGAGGCATCCCCTCTAACCTCTGAGAGCTAGTGCTGCCCAATCGAAGAAGCCATATACATATTTTTAACCCTTACCTTCTGTCTTAGAATCAATACTGTGTATTGGTTCTAAGCAGTGACTTGCCCAAGGTCACATAGCTAGGAAGTATTTGATTTTAACCCCTAGGCCTGGTTCTCTACCCCCTGAGCCACCTAGCTGCCCCTGCAATATTCACTGACTCGAAGTGCTCGGGATACATTAAATATAACAACCATGGGAAACTGATATCATCTTGGATATTTCTGGCATGAAGGAAATGGTAGCATCAAGAGATAAATAGAGGTAATCCTGCTGTCTTCTGTCATTGTATTGTGTTCAATTCCAGATGCCCCACGTGGAAAAGGCATTCATAAGCCAAAGGCCATCCACAGAAAGACCACCAGGTTAGCAAATGGCCATCATGAGGAAGGAGAACTGGAAATGTTTGGCATAGAGAAAAGAAAATGGCCTGAGTACCAGAAAGCTGACCAATCATTTCAAGGCCGGGCCCCTGGGAGGAGGGGGTTCAGCTTGTTCTGTTTGGCCTAGAACGTAGAACCAACAGCAGTGGGGATGGGGAGGAAGGCTGAGAAGGGAGTTAGCATTTCTATAGGTTCTACTTCTATAGATCTAGGCCTGGCTTGGGAAGCACGGCCACCCACAGGTGATGCCAGACGCCATTCCCTGGGAAGGTATTGTTTCCAGCAAATCTTTCTCTGACTACGGACCCATTTGTGCATCCCTGGACAAGCTGGGGCTGGAGGTCTCCCGAATCGTCCGTCATTGTCTGACAAACCTGCCCCTTGTCATGGTGTAAGTATTGAAGGGCCGGACCCAAGACCTCTTCTCCTGAGGCTATTTCCCCTCTCTCAGTAGGGGCAGCTTCACATAAGCCTGCCCGGAGAGCAGGGCCTTGCTGGTCCCAGTTACCAGTGTCTACAATGTCCCAATGCCAACGTCTGAAACCTTGATATTTATTCTTTTTCCTGCAGATTCACAGGAGGACGATCCCCCTGCTTAAGGGAGCAGAATTACAAAATGGCCAAATTGGAATCAATCAATCAACCGACAGACATTTATTAAGTTCCCACTGGGTGCCAGGCACTGCTGGGCGTAAAAGACAGAAAAAGAAATCGAATCTACCTTCAGGGCAATGACAGCATCTTGGGGCAAGGCACTTCCGTGGGCACCTCGCCATGAATTATGGGTGCAGGTATTTTAGGAGTTTTCCCAGAACCCCAAGGAAAAGGAGAGCAGGGGGCAGAATTGCAGGAGACAGTTGGGAAGAGGCTCCTCATGTCCATTTTCCTTGCATTTTGCTTTGTCTAATGAACTATGTATTTGCAGTGAATTGCATAATGACTTGATCTTGTGACTGCCAAAAGGGGAAAGTCCAGATGTGCGTGGGGAATGGTGAGAGCTATAGAATTCTCCCTTAAAAAATAAAAATAAAAAAATACGTTCAAGCAAGGGTTCATCATTCACCAGCGTGAGTTTTTTTTTTTGGGGGGGGGGGTTAGGGGAGGAGAAAGACTGTATGCTAGAGAACTACATCCCCCAGCATTCTTTGCACCTTTAAGACAAATTGTATGCTAGGGAACTACATCCCCCAGCATGCCCTGCACCTCCCAGCGTTCCCTTCCACTACATCCTGGCGAGGGATTGGTCTATAAATGGACCAATCTCAAGCTAGGGAGGGACTTTTGAATTGGACTTTGATCTGGCAGAGTGTGAGAGGCTAGTACTGCTCCGGGCCGGAGCTTTTCCTTTGCTAATTCGGCCAAAAGCCTTTTCTTTCTCAATCCAATAAAAGTCTATTAACTTCAGAAGGAAAAAGAGTATTTTTTTTTTTTACTACACCAATCTAAAGTAGGAGCTCGGGCAGTACAGCGCCAGGGATTCATTTGGCTAAGAAGAGGGAGGGAAAGGGCACAATGACCCAGGATCTCCGGAGATGCCGGTCTGGTGCGGGCTCCCTACTGGTAATCATCAGCTACTGGCAGCCCGCTTCCATAACCAATGAGACCTCATCTCAGCCAGTATTGGGCTGGGTCCCAAATGTCACTCCTAAATGTTACTCCCGGGGTAGATCAGTGGATAGCCAGGCCTAGAGACAGGAGCTCCCAGGTTCAAATCTGGCCTCCAACACTTCTTAGCGGTGTGACCCTGGGCAAGTCACTTCACCCCCATAGCCTAGCCCTTAGCATTCTTCTGCCTTGGAACTGATACACAGGATTGATTCTAAAATGGAAGGTAAGGGTTTAAAAAAAAACCCATTACTCCTTACTTCTCAGGGCATTGATGCTGGGCTGCCTACAACATTCCTGATAGACAAGCTTTGGTTTCAGCTACTCCTGGACTGGGTCCACTAGTTTGGGTCCCAAAGGTCACCCCCAATCCTCAGGCCTCAGCAAACTCCGGCATAACTGTGGACTCCACTCTTGGACTCTGGGAAGTTCAATCTCCCGACCTCAAAGTATTCAAGTGACCACTACCTTCTGCACCTAAAACAGAAGAATGAAATCAAGGCAAAGACCTATGTTCCAGGCCAACCCGAAAATGGCTCATAGTATTTCTTCTCATCTCTCTTCCCTCTCCAGGCTTCTCTCCAACTTCTTGTATGTGTCAAATGCTGCCAGCAGAGCCCTGCAATGTCTGCTCGTGGGGCTGGGATCCTTGACCAGGCCCCGTTTCACTTATAAACATGGGGCGTAAAACTGAGAAACGAATATTCCAGGTGTGGAATGGGGAATACTGAGTCCAAGATTCTTCCTATTTTCAGTCCTCCCAGGGCTATGTACCACATCACACCTGAGATTAGGTGTGCTTAACCAGAGGTCCATGAACATAAATTAAAAATCTATTTTGGGGGGGCAGCTAGGTGGCTGGATGGATAGAAAGCCAGACCTAAAAACAAATGGTCAGTATGGGTTCACACCTGGCCTCTGTAAAGGGTGAATATTATGGTTGACATGTTGGCACTGAAAAAAATCTAAATTTAAATGGTCGCCAAGGGAAAATCCCAAATAATAAAATACTCAAGTCAGCTGCCAAATTTTTATGGTGATTTAATTATAACAGGAGGAAGAAAATATTAGGAGGAGGGAGAGAATCTTATCTTAGCTATCTTATCTTTTAAACATCTCATTTCTTTCTTCATTTCCTCCATGGCATCATTATTTTCTTCCTCCTTTTCTTTGTTTCCCTTTAAAACATATATAGCTGTTTTTTGCAATTCTTCAAGGTCCATCTCTGACCATCATGGACAATGTGTTCTAAAATAATCCTTAATCGCTTTGCAAGAGTTGTTGACAAAGATCCTTCTAACTTGTCTTAAGCCATTTTCTTTAGAATTGTTGACATGAGCAATTATTTTATTTTTCTCACCTTCAGTTAAAAAAGCCTGTAGCAAGTTTTCAACGTCCTTGTAAGATGGATTATACTGAAAAAATATGTCTGTCACCTTTTTTGTTACTAGAAAGGGATCTTGTTCATATGTGGGGATATTTCGTGTAAATTCATTTATTTCTTGGGAAGTAAACGGTATCCTGTGTCTTAAAGTCACCACATCCCCATTCCATCCTATTTCAGGTACTTCTCTTAGAGGAAACAGGCCTCTAGTTGAATTTTGTATCTGTGGGTCAGTTTGACTAGGCTGAGTTTCTCTAGGAGGACAAGATCTCCTTTGGGCTGGAATTTGGTTTTCTGTAGGAGAAGGAACAGGAGAAACTGGGATTGCAGGGGAAAGGTTTCGGGGATTAAATTCAGCCAAGAGTTGCTGACCATGAGAGAGCCAGTCTGTTAGCTGAGCTATAGGGAAGATGTTTTCCATCTCTATTTTGGGGAAGAAAATTTCCTCATTCAAAGGTTCAGAAACAGGTCTGTTTCTGGTAGAGTGGGTGTTTGCCAATTGATCCTGTAAGAAACTTTTTAGATCTTCTAATTGGGCTTGCATTTTATCCTCAATTTTTTTTATTTTAGCATCTCTAAACACAGTATTGAGGAGTACAAAAATGACAGTACCTATTAATATAAAAAATTGGAGGTATGAGTGATAGGGACTGATCTCTTTTCTTTGCCTCAGCTATCTAAAGGCTTGGGCCTTTGGCCCAGCCTAAGCAGAGGGGGTATTTAAGCCCTATTCCCCTCTCTCTCTCTCTCTCTCTCACCTTTCTTCCTCCTGTTTGTAATTAAAAACTCCATAAAAGGTTGACTGCTGACTTGAGTTTTCATTTAGGAATTACATAGCTGAATTCCTTGGCGACCTTAAATTAATATATATCAGTCTTTTAAAGTGATTTCCATGTCACATTCCTCAATGTCCCTAATTCTTCAACTGCCATATAAATGTTGAAGAATGTAGTATTCATTTTTATATATTTTGTAATAATTTTTCTAACAGTCTTCACAAAACACATGGGGAGCAGGACAAAGCCAAAATTTTCTACAGGTTTTTTCCACTCCTAATCTAGGCAGTTTTAAGTCTCCATAACAGGGTGGCCAACCCTGTGTGACCTTACTTGGGGTAAGGAAAATGAAGAGTAACAAATGGACGCTATATGAAATGTATAGCGACAAAGTTTATTGGATTCAGACAAAGCATATATAGGTTAAAACCACAGGAAGATATGACGTTACAGCCCAGCACCAGCAGGAACCATAATTGGGCAACTTCATAGGAATTCATGACGTTACCTGCCAGGCACCAGGAGGAACCGAGAGGATTCCAAAAAAGGGCAGAAAAACAAGTTTCTCACAGTCGTTATCAAACCTCCCTCATGCTGACTATTCCAACCTTGAACACGCAGCTGGGCAGGTCGTACACAGTTCAACCCACGACCTTGACTATTGCAGCCCAAGCGGGGAGAAGAGGAGGCTTTTTGCCTCTACTGCTATGCCTAGACTACAGGCAGTTATTCCCTAAGGGAAAGGAGATTTAGAAACAGCTCTCCCAGCTAGGACCTTAGGGCACTGTTGATAAGATTTAAAACAGCTGTGTTCTATCTAATTTAAGGAGAGAGGGAGAAAAGAGAGAAAAAAAGTAAATCCAAATTTACTTACCTTTACAGCTAATCAAAATAAACTATTAAAAAAAAGTCACAATAGAAAAAGGTTTAGGAAAGTTAGGAAGATTGAGGGTATTTCATGAGAACCGACATGGTCAGCCAAACTGTAAAGGGTGAATATTATGGTTGAGACTGAAAAAATCTAAATTTAAATGGTCGCCAAGGGAAATCCCAAATAAAATACCCAAGTCAGCAGCCAAAATTTTATGGTGATTTAATTACAATAGGAGAAAAAAAATATTAGAGGGAGAGAGAGAGAGTGGGAGAGAAGAAAAGAGGGAGAGAAGGAAAGGAGTATGACTCAGAACCACTCTGGCTCAGGCTGAGCCAAAGCGGGCATTAAGGCCTTGGAAAGCCAAGGCAGAGAAAGGGGTCAGTCCTTATCACTTACATGACCGGTCTGAAGGAAAGTTATCTTTGGGGCTCCTCCAACCTCAAGCTCCAGGATCGAACTGAACTCTAGCCCTCTCCACAGGAAGTCACAGGAACACCAGAGGCTGTTCTCTACCTTACTTCCTGCGTCTCACATGTGCCAATGGGGGCTCAAGCTTGACTTAGGACAGCCCAGAGGTCTGTCCTTTTTTTTGCACATGCCTGTTGAAGGCCATTTTCTCAGATAATTAAATCTTGAGTTTAATGCAGACCTTCCTAATCTTGTTAAACTAAGAAAGGAGGAGAAATGTAGTTTCTGTAGACCTGATTCTGTTATTCCAAGTATCTCCATTGTTATTGATCAGGAAATAGCTAAATCAGATCTTCTAAAGAATGGTCTGATTAGGGTGGAATACTTTTGAAATTCACACCTCTGACACTTCCTAGTTGCCTGACCCTGGGCAGTTCACTTAACCCCCCAACTGCCTAGCCCTTACCACTCTTCTGCCTTGGAACCAATACACAGTATTGACTCCTAGATGGAAGGGAAGGGTTTAAAAAACAAAAACAAAAACCTGTGGCTTAGATGAATTTTAAATCTGACTACTGGTTTTCTTCCCCTCAGACTTGCCCAGTTTGGCATCAAGGTGGAGAAAGGGGATCTCTCCTAGAGGTATCAGAGAAGCCTTCCATAGACCACGAAGTTAGTGGATTAGGTGTGGTTCTATCTGATGGACATATTATACATTATACCCCCTTGCTAGTTATTGAATAACACCTTGCCTTTTTGGGGGTTTAAAGGCAACTAGGTTCCACAGTGGTTAGAGCACTGGCCTGGCATTAGGAAGACTCATCTTCCTGAGTTCAAATCTAGCCTCAGACACTTCCTAGCTGTGGGGCCCTGAGCATGTCATCTCACCCTGTTGGCCTCAGTTTTCTCATCTGTCAAATGGGCTGGAAAAGTTGATGACCAACTACTCCAGTATCTTAGCCAGGAAGCCCCCAAAGGGGGTCACAGAAAGTGAATAATGACAAAAGAAGTTGGCCCACGAGCCTGTGCTGGTTTCTTGAACAGGGATCCCAAGCACCCCCTGGGAGGGATGCTCACCATGGATTATGTCCACACTAGAGAGGAAAGGTTTGCAAAGTGCTTATGTGACTGCATGTGATCATTATCCTTTCAGTGATGGGGGAAGGTTTTTCAAAGTCACTTGCCAAATGGGCTTGGCTGGTTCTTTTCCTTCAAAGGTTTTGAAACTGTCCTGCAGACTTAATCAGCTCAGAGAATCAAAGGCATAGAACCCTTGACATGGCTTCCTAAGGGCATAGTTGCCCGAACACCACAAGAAGTCATAAGGCCCAGGAAATCTCCTTTGGCTATCTGTTAGATGGCCTACAAGTAGTCCCTTTCATTGCAAGTTTGAGCCTGAATAACCAAGGAATTGGCTTGGTCTTGCCAAGATTTGCTACGTCTGTAAAAATTGTGACAAATATCCATCAGTTCATAGGCTTTTAAAAATGCCATACAGCAACTTATGTGAAATATGATAGTGGGTTTGTTTGCTATTGTAATTAATTGGACTATTGTGCATTTGGGGAATATTGATACCTTTTTGAATGTGTGAATTTTAAAACTGTTTCACCCTAATCAGACCATTCTTCAGAAGATCTGATTTAGCTATTTCCTGATCAGTAACAATGGAGATACTTGGAATAACAAAATCAGGTCTTGGAAACTCTACATTTCTCCTCCCTTCTTAGATTAACAAGATTTGGGAGGTTTGCATCAAACTCAAGATTTAATTATCTAAGGAAATGGCCATCAACAGACATGTGCAGAAAAAAGGACAGACCTCTGGGCTGTCCTAAGTCAAGCTAAGTCATCATTGGTACAGATGAGATGCAGGAAAATGATGTAAAACTGTCTATATAAGGCACGTCACTTCCTCTCTCCTCCTCTTTCCCTGGAGAGGTGACTCTGACTGAGAGTGTGCTAGGTGTTTCAACATCTTGGAGTGTTGGTGGTGAGTTTTGCCCTTGAGCTGATTCAGGTTCAGGCATCTTAGCTGAGCCCCTTTGAAGGTCAGGCTGATTCTTTCTTCCTTCACACTCAAAACCTTACTTTCTAGATCTCCTAATCTTCCCACCCGGTACTAGCCCCTTCTTTATTCCTTCTTCTTAAATTCCTCCACTATATCAATTAAATCACCATAAAATTTCCAGCTGACTTGGGTATTCATTAGGATTTTATAAATAAAATCCTTGGTGACCAAAAAATATATATATATATATATTATTACATTCAGTCCAGCCATAATTTTGTTTTTAAACCCTTACTTCCATCTTGGAGTCAATACTGTGTATTAGCTCCAAGGAAGAAGAGTGGTAAGGGCTAGGCAATGGGGGTCAAGTGACTTGCCCAGGGTCACACAGCTGGGAAGTGTCTGAGGCTAGATTTGAACCAAGGACCCCCGTCTCTAGGCCTGGCTCTCAATCCACTGAGCTACCCAGCTGCCCCCCCCCAGCCATAATTTTAACCCTTACAAATGTGCATTACATGTGGTACTACTGTTCTTTATTTAAAAAATATACTGTTACCTTGTGAAATTCATTTGCTTGTACTCACAGTGAATCTCATTTTTGGTGAGAAGCCTTTGTATTCTATATTTTCTTAGCTGACCCAGTGTGTCAATGATTATAAGCTATATTTTTTGCATTTAAAAACTTTTATTATTATATTTTTCTTGCATGTGCAATAAACTTTTTCAGTTTTTTATTTTTTTCTCCTTTTTACATTTGAAGCACATGTCACCAGTATTAAGATTTTCTTTAACGTTTTTTGATTTAGCAGTAATATAAGTTTAAAATATATTTGCTATAATGTCAATGAATGCCCCAAAAGCTTCTGACTAAAAATGCCATTAATTGTTTAAAAAGAAAATTTATGGGACTTTTCTTAATGATTCTGTTTGATTCCAGGACAAGAGAATACAAAAAAGGAGCACAGACTTAACCTGAATAGTGCCAAAAGAGCACACAGGTGAAGGAGGAGGAGGAGGAGGAGGAGAAACTAATCCAGGAGGAAGGATTGATGCACTTCTAAGCCAATACAAAGGACTTGAACCTAGTGTGAGACTTGAGGTTGCTGCGCTTGACATATGTTAAGATGTAGGCCTTCCTTGTATCCACACTCTTTGTGAAAATACTTACAGACAAGTATCTCAAATTTGGCTTCTACCTGGCTCCTATAATCTAGTTCCTTTTCTATCTTTCATAGTGTGGCAACTTTCTGTAGTCCTGGCTACTGACTTGGTAAATGCAGCTACTGACTTGGTAAATGCATCGTTGCTTAAATCAATTTTAATTGGGCCCTGATTCAAGGACCTGTTATAGATTTGTTTTCCTTTACTTAGACTTTTTACACATAAGACTTTGATAGTCTATATTTCATCCAGAAAGGTTAAGAAACATGTTACCTCTCTGAATCCAGAAAGTGAACTGTTTGGAGAAGACACCATGAAGATGCCTCCACAGACAACACGCTGCACCAGAAGATCCAGAGGGAACTTTGGGATGTGGTGATTTGGACTGTGTGGGGTTTAAATGCATTTGTTTTGTATGTATACTTTTATGTGTGATTTTTAGATTCTCTCCATTTTGTTTGGTCTAGCACCCAGGAATGAGCACACCCACATTACACGGGCATGTGCTAGCAAATGACAAATCAGAAACAGTGGACAGACCCCTGGGCTGTCCTAAGTCAAGTTAAGCTATCATTGGTACAGATGAGATGCAGGAAAATGGCATAAAACCGTCTATATAAGGCACGTCATTTCCTCTCTCTCCCTCTTTCCCTGGAGAGGCGACTGGTTGGCAGCGTGCTAAGCGTTCCCACATCTTGGCGTGGTGGCAGCTATTTGTCTGAGTTTGGCAGTGAGTTTGCCCTTGAGCTGATTCAGGTTCAGGCATTTTGGCTGAGCCCTTTTGGAGTTCAGGCTGATTCCTTCCTCCTTACTTTCTACAGCCTCTGGTCTTCCTTTTGGCACTAGCCAGGAGGGAGAAATACTACTCCCTTTCCTTCTTCTTCTTAATCTCTTTCCACTATATCAATTAAATCATCATAAATTTCCAGCTGATTTGGGTATTTTATTATTTGGGATTTTCCCTGGCGACCCATTAAAATTTGATTTTAAATCACAACGCTAAAATTATCTTTACAGTTTTGGCTGACCATGTTGGTTGTGATGAAATACCCTTAATCTTCTTAACTTTCCTAAATCTTTTCTCTATTGTGACTAAGTTCAGCTTAATAATAATAATAATAAGCTTAATAGCTTATTTTGATCAGCTGTAGAGGTAAGTAAATTTGGATTTTTTCCCCTCTCTCCTTAAATTAGATAGAATACTGCTGTTTTTCCTTTTTTTTTTCATCCAAAGCAGCAGGACTGGGAAAGCTGTTTAGCTACAAATCCCCTTTCCCTCAGGGAACAAATGCCCAGATTACTCTTAAGTAGGAGTGAAGGGGATCGAAAGAGAGTTTTTGGATTTTCCCTGCTCCCCACGTGTTTTGTGAAGCCCACTAGGAAAATAATTACAAAAATATGTGTGTGTGTGTGTGTGTGTGTGTGTGTGTGTGTGTGTGTGTGTGTGTGTGTGTGTGTAAATGAATACTACATTCTTTGACATTTACATGGCAGTTGAAGAATTAGGGTCATTGAGGAATTCAGCATACCTCCAATTTTTATAGGGGCATTTTCCCCTAACTGGCTTTTTGTCAATGCCCCTAGCAATCATTGATTTTGTTATCTTTTGCTTTTATCCACAAATTATTGCAATCTTTAAGTTGATTATGTTTCCATGATCCTTTTGGGGAAACTGGTTTTCCAATATGATCACAGGGGGGTATGTAAAAATGGAGATTTGAACCCTAGGCTTCAATCCCCAGAAGTCCTTAGTATTTCCCAGAATTCCCTATAATCTCACCTGAGTCTCCACCTGGGTG
Source organism: Monodelphis domestica (assembly GCF_027887165.1). Lineage (NCBI taxonomy): Eukaryota > Metazoa > Chordata > Mammalia > Didelphimorphia > Didelphidae > Monodelphis > Monodelphis domestica. Next base: position 417,602,197 of record NC_077230.1, read on the forward strand.
AGATCACAATTAGTACTTAAACTGGCAGTAACACCTACCTCTCTATCTTCTATGCTCTGCTCTCCCATTGCAATGATGTAGTAAGTAAGCTAAGCACAGGTATTCTGAATTGGCTAATCAGCCCTGGGCAGGTGGCTTCTTATTTTTGTATTTTCTTTATTCCTTTAATTCTAATAATCCTTAATAAACCTCATAAAATATAATATTTTATTACTAGAGTCTAATTTAATTTTTCCAATGCCTGTTTTACAGATGAGAACACTGAGGTTCAGATTAGCCGAGTGATTTACCCAGTTACCCAGGAAACCTAGAGCTTAAATCTGGATTTCGATTCTGGGTCTATCCATGTCCCAGCTCATGCGGGGATGGTTGGCAGCTGTGTGCCTGAGGGGGTAATGTGAGGGGAGAGGGATAAAAGTGAAAATGAAAGGGGGTCTGGAGTCCATCTCCAACTCCCTCAGCCTAGTGGAGCGGGAGTCCAAGCCTCCCTCCCCACAGCCTCCTTCAACTGAATTTGGACTTGAAAACTTCCTAACCAGGAGAGCTGCCCCAGATCAACGGGATGGGCAGTGGCTTTGCAGGGTTCTCTGGAAGCCTTCAAGCAATGGCGCCATGATCTCTTCCAGAGGAAATCACAACAAGTGGTTCCTGTTTAGAGGCTGTACTAAGTCAATGCCTTATAAATCAGGGCCTGGAGCCTAGTCTTACCCAGGCTGGCCCTAGGTATCCAGGGAAGAAGAGTGGGCTTTTATCAGTCCATAAACAGGCAGATTGTTAGTCTCATGGGGCATCTGCAAGGCACACAGGATAAAGATGCCCTGGGACATCGGCACCTCTGCCCCTTCCTACCCAGCTGTCTCCACAGACTTCCACACAAGCTTTGAGGACAGAAATCTGAGGATCCAACTTCCATTCTTCACCCTCAAAATACTCCTCTTTGCCCTCCAAGCCACTTGCTAACATTTCCTCCCTTCCCTTCTCCTAAGACCTCATTATACAAATAGCACTTATAGAGCACTTTAGGGTTTGCAAAGTATATATCATTAATGAATTAAACTTTACAACACCCCTGGGTAGTAGGTGCTCCAATGATGGATAAAGAACCTGAGACTTAAGAGAGACCAAGAGACTTACCCAGGGTGATACAGCTAGTAAAAGTCTGAGGCAGAATTTGAACTCAACTTTTCCCGAACCCAGATCCAGCCCTCCATCCACTGAGCAGCTTGGCTGTTTATTTCATCTACTATTTCCTTTGCCACCCACCATCACCAGGTATCTCCCAGCTTCTCATCTGATCTGCTTTTGCCAACCCAAGAAATGGAATATGTTCATGGGATAAGGAAAATGGTGACCATGTGCCTGCCTCCCTGCAGGTCATCTTGACCATTCCCATTATCTTCACTTTGAAAGCAAAAGATGTATTTCTGGAGCAGAAAGGTCTTGTTGAGGTCTAGCCTCAACCCTTCCTATTGCCTTGTTGGCCCAGGGTCTCCAGAGCTTGGGCTACTCACCTTGGCTGGAGGAGTGTATGTAGTGTTTCTCTACAGAGTGAATCTTACCTTTTAGGAACCTAATTTAGATTGCTTGTCAGCCCTGGAGATCATATAACTTTGGAAAACATGGGAAACAAGGGAGGGAAGGAGGAAGGAAGGAAGGAAGGAAGGAAGGAAGGAAGGAAGGAAGGAAGGAAGGAAGGAAGGAAGGAAGGAAGGAAGGAAGGAAGGAAGGAAGGAAAAGGGAGGGAGGGAGGAAGGAAAAGGGAGGGAGGGAAGAAGGAAGGAAGGAAGGAAGGAAGGAAGGAAGGAAGGAAGGAAGGAAGGAAGGAAGGAAGGAAAAGGGAGGGAGGGAGGGAAAGGAAGGAGGGAAGGGAGAAAGAAAGGAAGGGAGGGAGGGAGGAAGGAAGGGAGGGAGGGAGGAAGTGTGTGAAGTGGAAATGAAGTGGTACACTTCACAAATGAGTTCAAACACCTAGAATTTCGATTATTGGAACCATAATTTATTAATAAAAGAGAGAAATAAAGAATCTACCAGCTGGGACAGAATTCCCTATGGAAAACTGCACCTGTTTGACATTAAGGAACAGTTTATATAGGTTTCTGTAACATACCAGGCATGGAAGTATGGTTGATGTATTAAATACTTGATCAGATCAGCTAATGATCAATGTATAGACAGTTCTAAGGGCAAGAGAATTCCTGAGCCTAAGCCACAAAGGCTTAGCTCTCATCTTGTCAAACCTCATTCCTCTGAAAAGCACATGTCAGGGGAATACCCACCTCCTCTGATCTTGTCATTGTCTATTCAACTAATGTTAAGACCTACCTGTTATGTTACGTATTCATTGAGCACCTCTCAATCCACAATAAATGCTGGAGTGAGGGGCACTGCTCTCCCTCTTGATTCCTGCAACCTTGGAGCTCTTTATTCTATCTCTCTTTATCTTTCTTAGCTCCACTCTTGGTCACATGCTGTCTATCTCAGAATTCTTACTTCCACGTGTTCTCTTATTTCTCATGTTTTCCTGTTATTAATTTTCCAGGGAAAGATCACAGGAGCATGCGCCACTCCCCATATCAATTAACTTGTCTGTGTCTCTTGATTTATCACTCATTTTCTTTAGACTCCTTCTTCCTTCTCAAGTTATATCCCACAAAGAAAAATTATATAGCAACCACTGGACAGATTGTTATAGTTTCCAAGATACAAGTTATTTCTCTTCACATACAGGTTCTTATCTGACAATAAACAGACCTTAATGCAGGAATTTGAGGTTGGGGACAAGAAGCCCACCCTGGGCTTGTGATCTAAGGAGTGTTTATCTTTACTTAGTCAAATGTTAGTTAGCTGATGCTTTGATATTCCTGAAATTCCTCCTTATCTCCTGCCACCCAAGCAGAAACCAGATTGTTATCTTCATAAACAGCTTGACCTCCTGACAGGAAGGGAAGCCAGGTATGTCCCCTAAAAATGTGGACAGGGGGCTATCTCTTTTTAATTTTTCTATCTTTGGTCTTTTGGGGGCTACTTCAGAAATTTAAGGGAACCTTGAAAATTTCAAGACCCTCTTTAACCACTATTAAAAAATATGACTGGGGAAAACCATCACTTAAAATATAATGAAAGAGAGAGAGGTGGGTTACTGTTTCAAGCCATTGACCTAAAACACATTTAAATGCCGCACCCCCCCCCCCAAGGATTTACAGAGAAAATACAGAGCACTCTCAAGTCATTGACTGAGACAGAATGCCCAAAAATTTACAGAAAAATCCCTTATGTATAGGAGAATCCTGATACAATCAAGCCTGCCTGAAGGTATTATAATGTTTTTTACAATGGTTATATACAAGTTTTAATTCAGAAATAAAGTACAGGGTTATTATACAAAGAGAGGAGGAGTTCAAGCCTGGGTTGCCTGGGGGAGGCTGATGTTATCATTCCAGCCACTGGGCTAGACTTCCTCAGAGAAACTCCTAAAACAAAAGGGTCTAAGGCAAGGTTAAGTTATGGAATCCCCATAAGGTAAGTGCCTTTTGTCCTACAGTGAAAAGGGTAGGGGTAGAGTGGAGTAATCTTGTCTTAAAGGGAGCTTGATGGGGGGGGGCAGGGGGGGAAGAACCAGTTTTACTAACTTAGATATTAATAACTATTGCCTTGAGAATAACACTAATTTCTCACTCTACACAGAAAGAAGGAAGAAAGAAAGGAAGGAGAGGGCAGCTGGGTGGCTCAGTGGATAGAAATCCAGGCCTGGAGGTGGGAGGTCCTAGGTTCAGACACTTCCCAGCTGGGTGACCCTGGGCAAGTCACTTGACCCCCCCTTACCTAGCCCTTACCACTCTAATGCCTTGGAACCAATACACAGAATTCATTCCAAGAGGGAAGGTAAGGGTTTAAAAAGAAAAAAGGAAAAAAAGGAAGGAATTTAGAGCTGGAAGGGACCTTAAATATGATATAGTCCAACACCTTTATTTTAAGTGAAACACTGATTCCCTTCCATTTATTAAAGGTACCAGAGATGTGACCCTGGGCAAGTCACTTCACCCCCATTGCCTAGCCCTTCCTGCTCATCAGCCTTGGAACCAATACCCAGTAGTAATTCTAAAATGGAAAATCGGGGTTTTTAAATAAATAAATAAATCAAAAGCACTACAGAAGAGCTGGGACAGTTGCTTGGGATGCAGTTCTGGGGAAAGCCACCAGGGGGTAGCAGACACCAATGAGAAATCAACCCATCTCCTAGGCTGAGTGAGACATCTCCAGCTGCAGCCCTCACTCCACTGGCGAGCCTGGAAGCCAAGTGGAAGACCACCCCAAGGAGCACACAGAGACAATGCAATTCAGGCAAGGGGAAGTTTATTACTAGCAGCGCTAGCGGAGCCCAGTCAAGGGGTTCCAAAGAGGCAGAGGCAGAGTGGAGTTTATATTGGTTAAAGCAGTCATAGTTGAGTTACTTGATGGGGGACGCCTGGAACATTCTGTTAATGATGTTGGCTAGTGTAGCATAACAGGTGGGTGATGTTGGACAGACATGAAAGGCAGGTGACTATGTGACTACTGGCATGCTTCAGGGGTCCTGTAATTCCTGGGACCTTGCCCAGAACACACCTTACAGAGTGAGGGTCAGTTGATTTTTACCACATAACACTGGGAAGGTTTTCCTGGTGCCTCCCCTTCTCTGAGGCTTCCACCCTTTGCCCTCTGGGGCCAAGAACAACAAGTAGGGTCCAACTTGCACAGAACAAATGTCTGAAGACTGCTATCATGCCCCCATCGCCCCTTCCCCCAAATGCTCTCTTATCCAGCCTAAACATCCCCCAGAACTTTCAGACAAGAGTGTACCCAACAGGCTTTTCAGCTTAATTTGCATGATTAACATTTTTCTCTGGCACTTTCTGAAGTCTAGACAATCAAGGAAACAAGAAACTAAGCCTCCATGTGGAACATTTGCCCATTTCTAAGGTGTAGACACTTACACTAAAAACTTGATGGGCTGCCCAGGATGAGCTGACTCCATCCTACTCGTGCTTCATGCAGATAGAGACTGGCCAAATAGAAACAGAAATTCTTGGAGAGCACCTCCGCCTTCCAAAGGACAGCCAATGCCCACCAGAATTTGAGGGCCCTTCATGGTGGCTCCTAGATTAGTAAATTAAAGTTTATCAGTTTACTAATTTACCAATAGCTACCAAGGTGATTGAAACCAAGCTGTGTACCTAGAGGCAGTGAACAGAAACTGGGCAGGACAAGGGAAGAAACACCCTTGGGAGCAGTCCAAGTGTCCTCTAAAGGACAGAACAATCCCAATTGGGGAAGAGGGAAGGACTTGGGGAATCTAGAGCAGAAGTGTACAGGCAGCCTGAACCAAATTAAAATGTACCTTGAAAATATTTAACAACAACAAAAATACATCAGGCCATAGATAATGTGAATTTGTGGTTTTCTAAGTCAATATACAGCCCACAGAGATCCTTATATACTTGCAGGGCCTTCATTTCTATTTGAGTTGGGTACCACTTGGCCAGAGCATCCTTTAGAAGCAGGGCTCACATCACCAGATACTGGGATCAATGAGAGTGTCCTTTAAGATTAGCTCAACAGAGATAACTACATAGGAGAAAGGCAGAGACTCAATTGCAGATCTGTAGTGCCTTCATCTTTCTGTTTCAGTGAGCCCATCAGAGGCTAAGAGCCCAAGGTTTATGAACTTTATTTTTATTTAATTAATTTAGAATATTTTTCCATGGTTACAAGATTCATGTTCCTCCCCTCCCCTCAACTCCCTTCTTGTAGCCAACAAACAATTTCACTGGGTTTTACATGTGTCGTTGATCCAGACCTATTTCCATATTATTGATATTTGCACTACAGTGGGTGATCATTTAGAGTCTCCAAACCCAATCATATCCCCATCAAACCATGTGATCAGGCAGTTGTTTTTCTTCTGTGTTTCTACTCCCACAGTTCTTTCTCATAAATCCTTCAGAATTGTCCTGGATCACTGCATTGTTCCTAGTAGTGTAAAAATAGACTCGAATTCAGGACTCCAATCCCCAGAATCCTTTGCTCCACTTCCCCAGAGTGCTTTGTAATCACACTGAATTCTCACCTGGGAGAGAACACAAATGATTATTTAAAGGAGTTCTCCGCCTACTGAGGGGCTTTTTGACTTCCGTTTTGGAGCAGAGGTGGCTCTTTTCATAATGTAGGTGAGGTGTCTAGGCCAGAGGCCGAGACACATGTTTTCTTATCCTGTATTTTCTTTAATCCTTAATCTTTAATAAACCTCATAAAAATATAATACTCCTTGCAGAGAGAAACTAATTTCTACCTGCCTCAAATTCCTAAATTTTAACTGTTACTGTAGAGAAATCCATTACATTTGATTGTGCCACAGTGTATCAGTCTCTGTGTACAATGTTCTCCTGGTTCTGCTCCTTTGTCTTTGCATCAATTCCTGGGAGTCGTTCCAGTTTTATGAACTTTAAATACACACACACACATACATTCACATACACACACATATACCTGAGTATTCCTTCCATATCATGACTTTCCACGATGCAGTTTTGATATCCTGTGGGTCACCCTAAGAAATTAAAGAAATTAAATGGTGGGGTGGGGAGCAGCTAAGTGGTTCAGTGGATTGAGAGCCAAGCCAGAGTTGGGAGGTCCTGGTTTCAGACACTTCCTAGCTGTGTGACTCTGGGCAAGTCACTTGACCCCATTGACTTAAAAAAAAAAAAAAGAGTTACTATTACCATTATCATTATTTGAAGTAAAGGGAATCCAGTTTTTGTCTTTTAGAATTTCTTGGCTTCTCTAAAACACTAACATTCAAATTAATAATCTACAAGTACCCTTCCAAATCTATAACTCATGAAGCTAATAACCTTATTGGAGTCAGGAGAGAAAATGAAATCCAAAGGTGGAATAGTTCTAAATCTACAGTGAGGTTGAGGGGTCTTCCATACTGGCTAGGAATAAGGTTTGGATTTGAGGCAAATTCATGTTGAATTGTCTCATTTATTAGTCACGTTTCTATATGAAATTTTCCTAAACCCCAGGCTCTGAAGGTCAGCCTGTTTCCAATTTAAAGTAATTTACTCTCAGGCCACAAGGCATCTCCCTAGGCTGGATCCTTTTGTCTTTGGTTGGAGGTAAGGTGGAGATCTGCTCCTTAATTATCTGTAAACAAGAATTCTCTCTGAGGCATGTGAAAGCAAAAGCCCTCTGTGTCCTTGCTAAATATATCATCTAGGTTTGGGGTAACCAGGTCCCCAAGTAATAGATAAGAACACCTGAAAACCTGCTTGAGTCAACTTATATTTTTTAGGCAAAGATTGCTAGAAGATGAGCTTCATATGCTGCCTTAATTCATTTTCCCAACTTGCTAGAAAAGGCTGTGTTGCCCACCTTATTCATTTCAGCTGTTTCCCAGGCTGGTGATAGCAGGATATGTCATGTTTGTAGAAGGAGGCTAGCCAAAGGGACCTATTCTTTATTCACGGGAATTGAATGCCCCTATTAATAAACAATGTTATTCTTGGAGAAATTGGCTCATATTCTTTATTGGTTAAAATCTGAATAAACTTTTACCTTCTATTTTAGAATCAATATACAGGAGGCAATGGAGGTTAAGTGACTTGCTCAGGGTCATATTACTAGGAAGTGTCTGAGGTAAGATTTGAACTATGGACTTTCCATCTCTAGGCCTGGCTCTCTATCCACTGAGCTATCTAATTGTCCCTCTTTTTTTTTTTTTAACAGTATACCTTTTAACCCAGTGGAATTGCTTGTCAACTCGGGGAAGGGGAAGGGAGCAACATGAATCATGTAACCTTGGAAAACTTATGTGTAAATTTATTACTGGAATGAAATAAAGAAAACTTTTTTCTAAAGCAGTTTACTTTTACAATAATTTACCAAATTGTACCTTACAAACAACATTAAGAATTTAAAATATGAAACCTTATTACAAAATGTTCAAATGATCTTATACCAAATTGTTTAAGTTTTAGATAAAGTGGTTGGGCTTAAGTTTAACCTTTTGAATTGTTATGTCACATCTAAAACCATGTATAAAATTATCTCACTTCAAGAAATTATACTCTATTAAAGAAATGTAGCAAAAAATGATTGATCAGCAGAAATGCCAATAAAAGAAACAAAGTCAAAAAGAAATACGTTTATTGAGAGAGGGCCAATCTCACAATAAAGCCTGACTCTGGTCAAGACCAGACTCCCAAGCCTTGTGAGTATCCTCCTAATGTACTAAACAGATGTTTCAAATGACAGGTTTATGTCTGTAAAAAAATAAGCATAAAAAGTACAATATCTCATATGTCTGTCAAAGTATAGTATCTGGAAAAATATAAGTATAAAAATGTACAATATAGAAAAAATATGCCTAAATAATGATAGCTAACTGGAAAGATTGATATCAAGAAAATACAGCACTGCATTTAAATATTACTAAATCACCTGAAAAGGGAGTGTACCAAAGCTGATCAAGCAAGTTGTAAATCTACAGAATGTCAACAAGGGTGGTGACTAATATCTATTCTTAGGACTATTCTGCAATAATGATGCTCAGAAAAGTCCATTCACTTGACTTATGGTAACATAACTTCACTGTGCTAGAATTACATTTTGAAGCTAATAAAAAACAAAAGGTAGGGTAGGGGATTTCACATTTACAGAAAAAATAACGATAGTTAACATATGTAGTCCTGCCCATATACCAAGCATTATACTAAGCCCCTTTAGGCTCTAGTATTTGTAGTAAAATTATACAAACTGGATTTTAACTTGAGCCTTTTCTGAATCCATGCATTTCCCAGAAGTATCATTTTTTTAAATGTCAAATTCCAAACCAATAGGAAAACACCTAATGAGACCAAGTGACACTAATTTTAATATTGAATTAAATCTCAATTTATAACCACCAATGAACATTTTAAGTCTCCAATTCTAAAAAGCTTTAAGGAAGTTATTTTTGGTCTTCTGAATTGAAATAACAGTATTTATTTGGAGGGGTTTAGGAAGAACACAAAAAAGGATTAACATTTAAATATTTTCCATTTATTTAACAGAGAGAAGAGGTTTGGGAAAGGAGGGAGAGGGAAAAGGTCTTACTGCTTATCCCCTAAATTTAAATTCTCCCAACTATTAATCCTATCTTATCTTATTCTAAACCCTAAGGCCAGTCTAACAGAAAGTCCAGAGATCTTACATATATAGAGAGTTCTTTGACAGGTACAGACAGGAGTCCAGGTAAGGAGTCCTAGGTGGTCAAGAGAATGGCTGAAGCTCCCAATCTTTCCTTGGTCCACCCAAGGGTAATTGGGACAATCCTGTCCATGCTTGTCCAGAGGGCTGCTTGTAGGATGATCCAGGGATGTCCTCAGGAACACAGATCTTCAACCTCCTACTTCTCACTCAGCTTGCAATAACCAAGTCAGGTCTAACTGATTCCCAACAGTTTTGGAACCTGTCCTCTGCCAGCTCTCAAAGTTCTCTGAGATTCTGCATCTCATGACCTGCCTGTCAAACTGTACATTCCATCTCTACAGTCCCCCCTTTGCACAAAGCCTAAATCATGTTTTGGCATTTGTGCTCAACCTAAATTACTTACAGATTACCTACACTAATATATCTACCCAAAATAACAAACAACCTGTAACAGTTAAAATTATAGTTAAGACTGAAAAAAATCTAAATATAAATGGTCGCCTAGGGAAATTCCAAATAATAAAATACCCAAGTCAGCTGCCAAATTTTTATGGTGATTTAATTAAAACAGGAGGAAGAATATATTAGAGGGAGAGAGAGAGAGAGGGAGAGAAGGAAAGAGGGAGAGAAGGAAAGGAGTTTAACTCAGAACCACTCTGGCTCAGGTTGAGCCAACGCTGGAGATAAGGCCTTGGAGAGCCAAGGCAGGGAAAGGGGTCAGTCCTTATCACTCTTGTGACCAATCTGAAGGAAAGCAGTCTGCAGGGCTCCTCCAACCTCAAGCTCCAGAATCGAACTGAACTCTAGCCCTTCTCACGGGAAGTCCCGAGAACTCCAGAGACTGTTCTCTACCTCACTTCCTGCTTCTCACATGTTCCAGTGGTGGCTCAAGCTTGACTTAGGACAGCCCAGAGGTCTGTCCTTTTTTTGCACATGTCTGTTGAAGGCCATTTTCTCAAATAATTAAATCTTGAGTTTGATGCAGCCCGTCCTAATCTTGTTACACTGAGTAGGGTGGAGAATTTGGGTTTCCAAGATCTGATTCTGTTATTCCAAGTATCTCCATTGTTATTGATCAGGAAATAGCTAAATCAGATCTTCTAAAGAATGGTCTGATTAGGGTGGAATACTTTTGAAATTCACAAACCTACACTCAACTACCTTAAACTAACTAATACTAACCTATTCTAGGGGTTTTGAAAAGGAAAGGGAAAAGGAATGAAATAATGAACAAGTGCAAATTTCAAGCATAAGCAAAAGCACAACAAGCAAATAACATCAAAAACAAAAGATGAACATAACTTCCATGCAAACATCAAACTCATAAATACTACTAATACAGAACATACTACTATGATTGTAATGCATTAACATCAAATTTAGAGAAAGATTTTGAAAATTACAATAAACACAACATTGCATAAGTTTTACACAGAAAATTAAACCAAAACATTAAACTCACTCATGCAAACAACATGTAACAATAGATATAAGTGTTATTATGGGATTGTTTAAGAGAAAGAGACAAGAGGGAAACATCTAAATATTTTAAGTTTATTGATGGGGAATGGGAGAGGAAGGAGGGTAACAAGGGAGAAGGAAATGTTCTTAATCTGATCCCCAAATCTAGACTAAAATTCACTTAGTTGTATGGTAAAGGAATCCTAATGGCCATAAATGGTCATTTGAGGAGAGTATGTGCTCTATATTGGGATCTATCTGAGCAAGGAAGTTTGTAAGCCTAAAAGATGAACTTTTTTGAGAAGTACTCAATGCCAGAACTTGGAGAGAGTATTCAGAACCATAGTCAGCACTGGCAGAGAAATTCCTAGAGTCATATTAGTAACAGGTTCAGAGAAGAGGAAATTCTTGATGGAGTCAGAAATTAGATGAGTGTTTCAGGGAGCTCTCTGAGAAAGGGGAAAAGAAGTGGCAACAGGCTACTTGAACTAGACCAAACAGAAGCTTTGATCTTTAATGGCTTGACACAAGGTTAAAAATGATTCCAGAACAGCAGAAACATACAGGTCTGTGTTAACAAACCTATGGCACGCATGCTGGAGGGGGCTGCTCCCCTCTTACTCTCCACAGTACCTGAGGACATTTCTCACATCACCTGCCTCTCTGCACAGCAGCCTAGTGGGAGCACTTCCTCCCTCCCCTGTCTAGGGTAGGGGGGCAATTCACATGCAGAGTAAGGGTGCAGTTTGGGCATTCTATCTCTAAAAGTTTTGCCATCACTGACCTTGGTGTTTAACAGGCATTAGGACCACTTAGCCAAAGTGATTCCATACAACATCATCTCAATGAAACTACAGCCTCAGATAAGAGATTTCAAAAAGAACCATGAGCACAGTGAAACAATGCTGCTCCTTTTTTTTGTTTGTTTAATACCCTTACCTTCCATCTTAGAATCAATACTGCGTATTAGTTCCAAGGCAAAAGAGCAGTAAGGGTCAGGAAATAGGGATCAAGTTACTTTCCTGGGTTAACACAAGTACAAAATATCTAAGACCAGATTTGAACCTGGTACCTCCCATCTCTAGGCCTGGCTCTCTATCCACTGAGCCACTCAGCTGCCCCTCTAATGAACATACTTGAGTAGAAGGACATAGGAACACCTGCACCCTAAGAAAAGCAGTTTAGCTGGTTGGTGGTAGTGGAAGGATTAGAGAGGGAGCAGATTAGAGACAGGAAACCATTGAGGGGGCTATAGAAAAGATCCAGGCCAGAGGGGACCAGGGCCTTAACAAGTGTTGTTATGGAATGAGTAGAGAAAAGGGGACAGGTGAGCAGAGAGACTGAGGCTATGAAAGCAACTTCCCTCTTCTGATGTCCAGCAGGATCCCTTCCCCTCCTTTTACAGTCACTGAAATACTTCTTAGTAAATTCTCTGGAATTGCCTTTTCTTCTGCCTCTGAATTGCCCAGGTATTCATCCTGCTTCATCTTACCCACAGCAGGATTAGTCATACTAGAAAAGACAGTCTGGCTTGTATGAGAATTTATTTTTCATTTAAGAGTCTGAATTAGAAAAAAAAATTGTGTGCATTCCTGTGTCTGGATTATGGGCCAGAGACTGCTTTTTATATTTGTTTTGTCTTCAGGAGTCCCGAGGAATGTCCTCCTTTTTACAAAAACCGGTTAATAAATGGAGGGGATGAGGAGTCTTTTCCTGCCAAAGGAGCCCCATCACACTGGGATGGGGAGGAGTGGATAGTTTGATGGAGCATCTCCTAATTAGCTATTTACCAGTCAGAGAATGTCCTGAGATATTCAAGAGAGGAACTGAATAATGAGCTCCTACAACTCAATTTTCAGCTCTGCCTAAGAGGCATTAGGGGCCCTTGGTCATTGAGAAAGCCTCTGATGGATCACTTTATTGGTTAAAATGCTAGCCAACTCAACAAATGGATATTCTTACCCCAAACCCAGTCTATGGAGTATAATTGTAATTGTAAAACTTGTGAAAAGAAAGTAATTGTGGGGCAAAAACAAGAGGGACTTCTTATAGAAGGGAAACAAACCTGTAGCCACAGGTCTGCCATCCTGGAATATGGCAAGGTCAGAAGAGACGATGAGTTCCAGCATCAAGAAAGAGTTGGCTCCTAGGACGATATTCTCAGTGGCTTCCTTTATCAGTGGGCATCAATTCTGTTTGGCCAACTCATGGCAAGCCTCAAAATGGAATTTAAAAGGTTCTTCTAACACAACTCTTCCTGTATCCAGATGCCAACCCAGATGTGTGAGGGAGCTCAGGGTGTAGCACAGAGCAGGTCCCTTCCAAGACGATAATGGTTGGAAGGGACCTCAGAGACCATCAGTTCAACGGGGCTAACATAGTCCGGGGCAGCCTTCCCATGAAATTGGGCTGCTATGACACTATGTTGATTGATCTTGGGCAGCTGGGATGGGGGTTTCCTTGGACCAATTGGTTCTAATGCAATTGGGGAGATGCCAACCTTGCCTTTAAGGGTTGTTCCTAAAGGCATACAGTCTGTTTTGGAAGCCAGTCAAGGTTCAACCTGGATTGTTTCCCATTACACATCTGTGTAGCCCTCCCTCGGGGCTACCTGTACCAACTTACACCCTCATTGGCAGGTTGGGTTCTCAAAGAACACAAGTAGCCAAGGCAACTGCTTCTGCTGGGTGGGAAGGCTCGCCTCTTCACAAGGACACCTTGCCAGAGTTAAGCTCTCTCGAGTGCCTAGCCAACTCTCTTCTTTGTTGCCAGGGGCCCTGATTCTTGAAAGTGCTACTGGCCTTGGGTGACTGCTGCTTGGTGCCCACATCTGTCTAAAGAATATGGCCCTGCTCCCTCACTCGTGCCTCAGATCATCTTAAACCGATTCTCCAATCGTGATGGGAGGTGCCTCTTTCTGGACAAGTTGCCCAACTGTTTGATGCCAAGGCTGATTAGAAAGAAGAGATAAGAATAGAGAGAAAGGATTGGTGTGAGAGACTGGAATGATGTCATACTCATACAACAGGCCCCCAGGCCCTCCAATGAGGGTAGCCTCAATGGCTGCTTAGGAAATTCTCAGGAATTATCCTACCAGTCACCTCCACCCATCGCCCCTCCTGCTGCCTTTGAATCCAAGCAGAATAAAACTATTTCCTGTCCACCTGTCCCTGTCATGTGCCCCCTCTGCCTCTAATCAATTCTGGTATAACCCCCCAATACTGTCAATTCTACCCAGAGTTACTCCTGCTTCCCCACAAACCTACCACAGCTGGGAGGTGTGTGCGTGTTGGGAGTAGAGGGGTATCCTTTCATATTAGGAGAGAGGTTAGAAAGGAATAAAGAAAAGAAAGTCCCAGAGGCCAAAGCACCCCCCCACACTGGAGAAAAAGCTGACTTCTGGTGGTCAGCTTCTCCTCACCCCCTTTCCCATCATCAGAGGGGCCCATAGCCCATCAGCCTTCTCCCTCTCCTTTGTGGGACTTAAAGAAGTCCCTCAAACTTATTTCCCCTTAGATCTTCTCCTTAATAAGAACCAGAGGCTACAGCTGCAGAGGTGTATCATGGGATCATAGGTTTCCCACTGAAAAGTCTCCATGTTATATGCCATCTGATCCCACCCCTTTAATTTACAGATGAGGAAACTGAGACCCAGAATGGATAAGTGAATTTCCCAAGGTCACACAGGTAGAGCATTTGAGCCTTGGTGTTCTGCATGCTTTCCAATTCACCTGACATGGAATTATCCTTCTCACGTTTTCTGGCACAATTCTAATACAGAAGGTGGGGCAATTCATGAGAATTTCCTAAGGAGAAACTGAGCTATCATAATGGGAGGGGCAATTGTCTGGCAGCACCCTTTATAAAAACCCTTCCCAGGAGTCCTAACTGCTAGACGCAAGCAAGCAAGAGAGAACATTGTCCAGGATACCTTGCATAAAAAGATCATGGCTGGGAATCTGGTAAGACTGGTGGTGTGGAGGGGAAGGTCTCCCCCTGTGCCCCAACCCCCTGATTCCTGTCTGTGTCTGCTTTCTCTCATCCCAGACTACCCCTGCCCCAGGTTAGATAGACATCCAGGGGAATGGGTGGGTTCCAAGAGAACTTGGTGTACCTGTAGCTATGAAAGCATGAGAATATGATCCACGTATCCTGATGGATGAGTCTGTGTGTGTCCATGTGGGAGTGTCTCCTTTTGTCCTTGGCTCTGAGTGGACAGATGGGCTGGGTAGCTGCTACTTACTGTCTGTCTCTCCTCCCATCCTTGCCCCCAACTCATTCGCCATCTTCTGTCCCCAGCCTGTACCGTACAAACAGCCCATCTACCTGCCAATTGGTTGCAAGGTGAAGATTGTTGGGAAACTGTCTGCCTCAGCAGCAAGGTAAGGATAACCCACTGTGGGGACTGATAGGCAAGGAGATCAGGATCAGGGATTGAGCATGAGAATAATGGTAAACCCTTCTGAAGGGTGAGACCAATGAAAGAGAAGCTGCATATGAGTTTGGATGCTACAGGAAAGACTCCTGGACTTCAGTGATCAGAAGCAGGAAGTCCTCCAGGGAGGGACCATCAAGGGGATATAAGCATTGGGCTAAATCTAAGAGGACATGGGCAATTAGGTGGCTCAGTAGATTGAGAGCCAGACCCAGAGACAGGAGATCCTGGGTTCAAATCTGGCCTCAGACACTTCCCAGCTGTGTGACCCTGGGCAAGTCACTTCATCCCCATTGCCTAACCCTTACCACTCTTCTGTCTTGGAACCAACACATGGCATTAAATCTAAGCTAGAAGAAAAGGATTTAAAAACA
The DNA here is from genome assembly GCF_027887165.1 of Monodelphis domestica. Taxonomy (NCBI): domain Eukaryota; kingdom Metazoa; phylum Chordata; class Mammalia; order Didelphimorphia; family Didelphidae; genus Monodelphis; species Monodelphis domestica. The sequence goes on from NC_077230.1 coordinate 417,617,698, forward strand.
AAAAGAATGTGGTCCCAGGATATTACCTGCGCTATAATCTTCACTGTGTTATTGCATTAATCATCGGTGAGTTATCGTGTTAAATCTAGGTTTATAAATCTATTTTATGATGTACTTTATTTCAAATGAATTTAGTTAAGAGGCTACAGAGAAGGTCATGAAGGGCAGGAGCCCTCAGAGGCCAGGATTAAGAAATCTTGGGGACCGATATGAAACTGGCCATTTGGGGTCTCAGGTTTCAGAGGAAACTGGCAGATCTCTTTGGCCCTGTGAGTTTTCTGCTCACAGTAAAGCCAGATCTTTGCCCAGGAGGGTCTCCCAGTCTCTTTTCTCTAGTGAGTAAGTCCTCATAAATATCAGCAGCACAACGGGAGCCTAGGTTTACTGATGGTGTGTCTGTCACCTGTCCCCTTCCATACTGCCAGTCAGCCAGGATAATGAACTTGGTACCTAGGTGATACCCAAAGGTAATACAAAAAGCCTCAACCCTTTCCTTAATGCCCTCAATGGCATGGATACTCCTCTCCCACCCATCCCTGCCCCATTCCCCAGTTTCCAGGTGGAGTTTTACAGTGGTACCACCGAAGACTCCAACATTGCCTTCCGATTCTTGGTCATCCCAGATGGATATGTAACAATGAACAGCTATGAGGAAGGGGAATGGAAACAGGAGGAACAGCTGAGATTTATGCCCTTTTCTAAGGGCCAACCTTTTGATCTCCAATTTGTGATGATGCCTGACAAGTACCAGGTGAGCACAGCTAGGGGATTGGGAACAGGCAATTGGGAAGAGGGTATTCAGGAAGCTGAGGGGAGAAATTGGGAAGAGGGTGCATCATGGACCAAAGAAAGGCTTTCAAGGACTGTTGCCCCTCTTTGGTCCCTTCTTCCACCAGGTGATTGTGAATGGCAAACCTAGCTTTCAGTTTGAACATCGGTTGCCTCTGCAGACAGTCCAGATGTTTGGAATAGAAGGAGATGTGAAACTATATGAAGTCACATATTATTCATGAAACCAGCAATGCAATTAGGGCAAGAGATTTGTTTGTCATCAGAATAAAGAGATTTCTTTCTCTCCATGTAATGTGTTATGGGGCTTAAAACCAAAA